>NW_022437154.1:139564-244755 GCF_009761245.1 Sapajus apella
AAAAAAAAAAAAAAAAAAAAAAAAAAGGAAGGAAGAAAAAAGAGATGAAGGAAGAGAGAGGAGAACTAAGAGGTTGCAGCACAGGAGTGCGGGTGCTGGAGGGGGACAGGCAGGAGGGGTGTGAAAGGGAGCAGTCAGACCTCTAGTTTGCAGGAGACTGAGCAGGCCTAGCCCAGGGCTGTGGGGATGGAGGAGGGGACCACCAGGTGAGCTACAAAAGAGGCTGAGTCACAGGCCTGTTCTTAACTAAAAACATGGGTTGTGGGAGAGCAAAGAGTTGGAATGGCGGGAGGAGCAGCGGTGGGTGCTGGGGAGGCTGTGAGCCCTGTTTTGGAGTTTAAGGGGTCAGGGGGGGCGGCTGTACAATGAAGAGGAGTGGTCTGGGGAGAAGCTTGAATGTTGGGCATCACCAGCACCGGGAACCAGGAGGGTGCGCCCTGCCTGGGAAAGATCAGACTGCCAGGCTGGGAGGCCCCAAGAAACCCTAGGGGTTACTTGGGGGAGGGGGTGCTGTAACTCAGGCTCACCCCCACTCAGCCCTGGCTGCCACAAGGCTGGCTGGAGAGCCAGAGGGAAGGAGATGTGGGGCTCTCAGGTTTCATAGCTCTCATTTCTCCCACCCCGCCTGGCAGGCTCTAGCTAGGCTCTGGCAAAGGATCAGAACCCAACACTGGGACTGGCTCCGATGGGTAACCCAATGCCAGGCTGATTGGAGTGGGAACCCAGGCTCCCCACCCCCATGAAGCTACTCTTCATTCTGAGCATGGCTTACCTGCTTGCCCCTGCCCACTCCCAAGCCTTTATCCAAGCTGTCCCCTCCACCAGGAATGCCTCCTCTGTGCCTCACTAGGCAAAACTCCACCTGTCTTCCCAAGGACTGCTTAAATGCTGCATCGTTTCTGGACTCTGCCCCCCTTCTCCGCTGGCCTCCCACTGCCCACTAGTGCCCTTTCCAAGAACACACTCCACCACCTGCCTCTAACACAAGGGCCACACACTGGGAGTCTGTCTGTGAGTGTCTGAGACTGAGTGCCTTGGGGAAAAAGAGCACAGGTGGCCCAGTCCAGCCCACTCCCAACTAAAGACGTGGGCCTGGGAGTCAAGATTCAAATCCTGCGTGGGCCCTGAATGGCTCGTCAGCCTCTGTTTACACTTCTGTAAAATGGGCTAATCATCCACCTCACTGTGATGATTGAGTGGATGCACAGATGGTATCAATTACTGTGCTTCGTATACAACAGGTGCTCCATAAATGTGGCTCCCCTCTTCCTTCCCAGGGTCTCACCAGGGGACCTGAGAAATCCATTACTGAAAACTAGGGCTTCTAGGAGGAGAAGGGGCCTTTGTTTTACCTTCACCCACATCAGGGGACCCACACTTCATGGCTGCTTCCCTTCACAGCCAAAGTAAGCATTGATGAAGGCAACAGGCACCTGTGGAGACCCCGCTGGTGTTCTTCCTGCCCAGTTACACAGACCGCAGCACAGTCCCACCCCCTCCGCCTGGGGAATCGGGGGAGAGGCATCAATCAGATGTGGGTCTTGAAGGGTTAGAGAGATCATCTGGGGCGGGGGTGGGGGAGGGGCTGGGGGGTGAGGAGCAGCATCCAGGCCCAGGAAATGGCATGGGCAGAGGGAGAGGGGGAGGGAGGAATGAGCCTTGGGAGTTGGAGCAACTGCAAACGGTTTTGAGGCAGCTGCCATGCAGAGGGCAGCTCTGCCTCCAGGTGGCCTGCCTGCCTCTCATCTCCCCAGGACTGCCTCCCCAGAGTCTGGGGAGACTGAGGATGCGGAGGTGAGCTGGACAACTGCCCAGGGCTCTGGGTAAGCCAAGGGGTTGGGCTTCATCCCTCCACCACAGTGAAGTTTTTACGTGGGTGGGACAGCATCGGGATTCCAGATCTGGAGAGCTGGCTCTGGAGGCAGGAAAACCTAGAAAGGTCTAAGGAGGTGGCTGCTGAGGGCCTAAGGGAGCCGGGAGAGGTGGCCCTGGAAGGCTTGCCTTGCTCCAGTTATCTCCATGCTGGGGTCAGGAGAGGCCCCAGCAGATAAATAGGACAGTCGCGGCTGAAGACTGTATGAGGGCACTGATGCATCCCACTCCTAGCCCAGACAGGACCCCAGCTCTCATTTTTGCTTTACAGAGACTTGCTCTCCTGGGATCCTTCCAGGGACTGGGGGAGCAGGGAGCGGGGAGGGCGGTCCTCCATCCAGACTAGTTTACTGAGTTCCTCTCCAGGTCAGGTAGGCGCTGAAATGGGTGGCTGGGGAGGGGTTTGGGTCCCGCCTAGGGTGAGAGTAGAAGGCGGGGTAGCTGGAGCAAGGCGCGCCTGAGAGGCTCTGCCAACTGAAAAGAGCTCTCATTCCACCGGTGGGGAAACTGAGGCACGGCGAAGGAAAGTCACCGGCCCAAGGTCACGCGGCGAGCCGAAAGCAGAGGCAGGGTTCGAACCCGGAGAGCTGGCTCTCAGGAGGCCTCGGCCGGCAACCGGAAAAAGGGAGGGGCGGCGGGGCCCGCGCGGGGAGCCGGGCGCGCCGAGCTCACCTGGTAGTTGTCCAGCTGCTCTTCGGTGAAGATGGTCTGCTTGTTCCCCATGGTGGCCGCCGCGCCGCCGCTCGCCCGTCCGGGCTCTGCCTCCCATCAGCGGCCGCCGGACCCGGAGCCCGCGCCCCGCACTCGCGGCCCTCGCCAGCCCGGCGGCCCGCAGCTTCCCACGGCGGCCCGCCCCGCCCCGCCCCGCAACGCGCCGGGAGGAGGCGCGCGGGGGTCGGGGAGGCGGGGACGGGGACCTGGCGCGGTAGCGACTCCGCCCCCGGCGGGAAGAGGGGCCGGCGCCCGGCTCCACGGCTGCGGCGCGCCAGGGGCCCGGCAGGGGGCGGCCTGGGCGCGGGAGACGCTGCACCGCGCGCACCCCGGGCTCCCGCGGCCGGAAGTGCTGGGAGCACGCGGGGGTCTCGGAGGCGGGGACAAGTACCCGGAGCGGCGGCGACTCCGCCCCACGGCGGGAAGAGGCGGGCGCTCGGGTACCGCTGCGGGAGTCCGGGTCGCACGAGGCGAGGGTGCGGGGCCTGGGAAACGCTGCCGACGCGGGCAGTGGGGCAAGCGACGTGATCTTGGCGCCCCGAGACCTGGGGCGGGGGAGGCAGCGAGGACTGAGCGCGTGGATCTAGCTGGGGCCGGGCTCTACCGGCGTCTCGCGCCGCGACCATGGGCAAGCCCTTCCCGGGTCCTGTTCCTCGGAAGGAAGGAGGGGTCAGTCAGGCTGACCTCGGAGGCCCTCCCCGGCCAGGCCTCGGGAAGCCCATCTGGCCTTTGGCCGCGGCCTGGGCAGAGCATCTCAGGCCTTCTGGGTTCCCTGGGGAGCGGGACACGATTTACGTGGCTTTCTTTGAGCCCTTGATTACAAACATGAGCCTTGAGAGGATTTTAAGGGCTTGACTGTGTCCACAGAAGTGTGACAAAAGCCAGGACACTTCCTGGAGCTTTTAAGCAAATGCCATCGTTAAGGGAAGCAGGACTTTACCTCTGCCCTCCTAGGTCTTTGACTGGGCTTGAGAATTAATATGGCATAAGACAGATTAAGGGAAGAAAAACAAATTTAATACAAGTTTTACATGACGTGGAAACACTCATAAGGAAATGAAGACCCTGAGAACTGGCAAAACCTAAATACTTTTTTTTTTTTTTTTTTTTTTGACATGGAATCTCCCTCAGTTGCCCAGGCTGGAGAGCAGTGGGGTGATCTTGGCTCCCTGCAACCTCCACCTCCTGGATTCAAGCCATTCTCCTGCCTTCTCAGTAGCTGGGACTACAGTCGCACACCAGCATGCACAGCTAATTTTTTTTAGGAATTTTAGTAGAGATGAGGTTTCACTATGTTGGCCAGGCTGGTCTCGAACTCTTGACCTCAAGTGAGCCGCCTGCCTTGGCCTCCCAAAGTGCTGGGATTATAGGTGTGAGCTATCGCGCCTGGCCAACTGTTGTATTTTTTTTTTTGGTAGAGACGGGGTTTTACCAAGTTGCTCAGGCTGGTTTTGAACTCCCAGGCTCAAGCAATCCACCACCTTGGCCTCCCAAAGTACTGGGATTACAGGATGTGAGCCATCATGCCTGGCCTCATCTCCTTTTTTTAAAAAGGAGGATCAAGAGTGGCCTTCTTGCATCTACTATTTTTCAAGTGCCTTTACCTCAGATACTCAATATGCCAGAGCAGCATATGCTGTGGTGGCATGCTCTGAGCTCCTTCACCATCCACCAAATGGAGTCACCACTAACTTTCTGGGGTCCAGCCCATACTACTGTTATTTCTAAGCTCAGGACAACTGAATCAGTAGGTATGATCTCCATGTTATAGGCAAAGAAATGGGCAGAGAGAGATTCAGTAACTTGCCCAGGGTCCCACAGCTGGGAATTAATAGAACTGGGGCTGGACTCAGGCACTGGCTTAACATACCATTCCACAACTGCCAGTGGACTTTGAAGAGATCAGGACTTTTAAAAAAAAATTTATATATATATTTTAAAAATAGCCGGGCGCGGTGGCTCACGCCTGTAATCCCAGCACTTTGGGAGGCCGAGGTGGGTGGTTCACGAGGTCAAGAGATCGAGACCATCCTGGTCAACATGGTGAAACCCCGTCTCTACTAAAAATACAAAAAATTAGCTGGGCATGGTGGCGCGTGCCTGTAATCCCAGCTACTCAGGAGGCTGAGACAGGAGAATTGCCTGAACCCAGGAGGCGGAGGTTGCGGTGAGCCGAGATCGTGCCATTGCACTCCAGCCTGGGTAACAAGAGCGAAACTCCGTCTAAAAAAAAAAAAAAAAAAAAGATTTACATTTCACCTGGACCATTTAAAAAAAAAAAAAAAAAATAGAGGTGGGGGGGTCTCACTATGTTGCCCAGGCTGATCTCGAACTCCTGGGCTCAAGTGATCCTCCTGCCTTGGCCTCCCAAAGTGCTAGGATTACAGGCATTAGCTACCATGTCTGGCCGAGATGAGGACTTTATGCTTTAAAACGCATGGTTTGTTACTTCAGTGGTTCTGAACCTACCTGGGAGCATGTATCAAAATTACTTGCGAGGCTGCTCACCCGGAGTTTCTTATTTAGCAGGCCTGGGTGGCTAAGAATGTGAGTATTAAAAGAGTTCCTGGGTGATGCTAATGCAGCTGGTCTTGGAACCACACTTTGAGATTGCTGAGGCTGAAGCTTGTGGGTTCTGATGGGAAAAGGACTCTAAGTCTGGCGGATGATCCCTCGTGCTTTTAGTTTTCTTTTTCTTTTCTTTTCTTTTCTTTTTGAGACAGAGTCTCGCTCTGTCACCCAGGCTGGAGTGCAACGGTGCGATCTTTGCTCACTGTAACTTCCGCCTCCTGGATTTAAGCGATTCTCCTGCCTCAGGCTCCCAAGTAGCTTGGATTACAGGCGTCCACCACCACACCTGGGTAATTTTTGTATTTTTAGTAGGGATGGGGTTTCACCATGTTCAAGGCTGGTCTTGAACTCCTGACCTCAAGTGATCTGCCCGCTTTGGCCTCCCCAAAGTGTTGGGATTATAGGCGTGAGTTACCATGCCCAGCTTTTTAGTATTTTTTTTTTATATCTGAGGCTACTTGTTAGGGTTTTCCAATCTTATTTTACCAGTCTTTTGTGAGAACAGCAGCCATCAGTAAAACAGACATGTCACCCTGTTGAAATCACAAGAGTCTTCAGAGGCACCATCAATTGTTTTCAGAGGGGTGGGAAGCAATTCTTTAGCCTGGGCATTGGTGACCAGCCTTCAGAGGTCACCCCACCGTCTTTTCTTCATTGTGGACACACACAATAGGGACCTCACCCATGGGAAAGGAGGTAGGATGTATCCCCAGAGATTCAGAAAATGTGGAATTTTAGAGCAGAGATAGACACATTTGAAAGATTCTCTCCTCTGTACCTCCCCTTTCTCCCATGTTAGAGTTGGGGAAAAGGCAACTCTTGTGAAACCACATAACGACTATTACAAAAGTTACCCTTCTTCCCATCTTAGATTCCACGTTGCGTCTGAACAGGCCAGAATTCTGTGTGTTCAGATTCTGCTCTGGTGCATTCTTGTACAATTGCTAACATGCCACTCATTTGCATACCAGGTGTTCCAGGTAGGAAGTCTGGAGCCTCTACAAAGAGGACTGTGTTTTCAGTCCCGGGAGCCCTTCCTCTCGTGGGAGAGAAATAGAGGCAGCCCACCAGACTAGAACGTTCCTCTCAAAAATCCTTTTAGGCTGGGCGTGGTGGCTCATGCCTGTAATCCCAGCACTTTGGGAGGCCAAGATGAGTGGATCACCTGAGGTCGGGAGTTTGAGACCAGCCTGGTCAACATAGTGAACCCCTGTTTCTGCTAAAAATACAAAAAAATTAGCCGGATGTGGTGGCGCACCTGTAATCCCAGCTACTCAGGAGGCTGAGGCAGGAGAATCACTTGAACCCAAGAGGTGGAGGTTGCAGTGAGCCAAGATCACACCATTGCACTCCAGCCTGGGTGACAAGAGTGAAACGTCATCTCAAAAAAAAAAAATCCTTTTAGATTATTGTTACCATTGCCCATTTAAAGCTCTCTCTCTCGAGCAATGATGTGAGGAGGGGCAAGGTACACAATTCCCATGTTACAGATGAGAAACCCTGGGCTCAGAGAGGCAAAACAACTTGCCTGATGCCACCCAGCTGGAAAGTGGCAAAGCAAAGCTCTATCTTCGTTCTCTGATTCTAAATCCTGTGCTTAACTGCTCCCAAATGCTGCGTGTGGTCCCCAAGGAGCAGAGCATGTGTGTTTGCTGGGAAGGAGGATGAACCGAGGGAGAAGAATGAAACATTACTGATTACCTATCTAGTGCCCAGAATTGTATTGGATGTGCTGTATTTCCTGAATATTATTATTCCACAAACACCTCCCCAATCTGTGGAGTTTCACATTATTATCCCATTTCACAGATGAAGAAATAGTTTCAGAGAAGGTAACTTGCCCAGCTGCTAATGGGTAGATTTAAATCTGGGCCCTGACTCTTTACTCTCTCTCTCTCTTTTTTTTTTTTTTTTTTTTTTGAGACAGAGCCTTACTCTGTCACCCAGCCTGGAGTACAGTGCCACCATCTCAGCTCACTGCAACCTCTGCCTCCCAGGTTCAAGTGATTCTTCTGCCTCAGCCTCCCGAGTAGCTGAGACTACATGCACGAGCCACCAAACCTGGCTAATTTTTATATTTTTAGTAGATACAGGGTTTCATCATATTGGCCAGGCTGGTCTCAAACCCTGACCTCAAGTAATCTGCCTGCCTCAATCTTCCAAAGTGCTGGGATTACAGGCGTAAGCCACCACACCCTGCTGGACTCTGCTCTTGATCACGCAGTCTAGGGTAGGAAAACATGGTTACCACTGTTTAAAGAGGGCTGACTCCTTGTCAATTGCAATCTTGTAAATACCATAACAGGGAAAGGCAGCAGGGGTGCCAGATACTCATTAAATCTTAGCTTATTTTTTTCATTTCTGACTCACACAATGAAGTTTATTTTAAAATTTGGAAGGAAAACAGGAATAAATGCTACACGTGCTTCTTTGGGATGAGAGGTCATCTTGAACTGCTGCCTTTCCAAGTGCTTGCTTGTGATGAAAATGCACTTTGTGATCAAGATGACCTCTCACCCCAAAGAAGCACTTGGTAGCACTGATTGCAGAACAACTCCATCTGCAAGTTTTTCTTCTAAGACTTAGAATCTAGATAGACCTTAATGACAGAGATGAAAGATCCCTGGGCCCAAGGTCTGGGTAGGACCGTCTTTTTTTTTTTTTTTTTTTTTTTAAAGACGGGATTTCACTATGGTGGTCAGGCTGGTCTTGAACTCCTGACCTCAGGTGATCCGCCTGCCTTGGCCTCCAAAGTGCTTGGATTACAGGCGTGAGCCACCACGCCCGGCCTAGGACCGTCTTTTAAAGTAAATGAAGCCTGCAGCCTGTCTTCCAGCAGCTCTGTGGGCCCGATGAGTCATTCCGCCTCCTCTGCTCAAATTCTTTACTATCCCACCTCTACTTCGTGTCAGCTCAGGGCCCCACCTGCTATCTTGGCTCATGGGAGTCTTCTCTATCTTAGGGGCAATTCAAATCTTACTCTTGTCTTTACCTATAAAGCATTGTCATCTTGGACTCTTCCCTGACATGGCTGCGATTTACAGTGTGTGAGCAGTTACTAGGTCTGCCTCAGTTTCTTCTCTTTCTCTCTTTTTCTCTTTCTCTCTCTCTCTGTCTCACACACACCCTGCAACCCCTTGTTTAGCCTGACCTATATCCTAGCACTGAACAGCTTGTCTCTGTGTCTCCAGTATTTTGCACATAGTAGATTCTTAACGAATATTTGGTGAATAAATAAACAGCCTGGGACTATCCTTTACTTTTATTTTATTTTTTTGGTCATAGGAAGGGTTATTTTTCCCTCTCAAACATTGTCTGCTGTGAAGGAGGCTTCATCACTGTTTTTATAGCGTCCTCTGGACTTGACCCATAGACTTAGGCAAATAAAGCAAAGCCAGTCCCCACAGTGTAAGCAGATGGAAGGTAAGTCCAGGTCAATTTGATTCGATCAACATCCCTGATTGCATTTATTTCCTTATTTCTAGACTGGCTCCAGAGATACTATCCCCAAATGTGACTCTGGAGGACAGATCTTTTGGTGAGCATTCATTAAGCAAAAGAATGCACTTGTGAGTAAAGCACACTGTGTGTTGGATGGTGCCCCATTACCTCCCCAGGACAGAGTCAAAGCTACTTGCCATGATAGGTACATGAGGTCTGGTCCCTGCCTCTCTCCACCTCTTCCCGCTGGTCTTTTGCTCCTGGTGTCGTTTCTGCCTGGCACTCCTTTTCCTTCCCTTCTTTCTGTCTGGAAAATTGGCTTCCTTTAAGTCTTGCCTGCTTGTAACAATCTCCGTTTGCTTTAAGCCCCATGACACTCTCCCTCATCTCCCCTAGTTCCCAAGGTACCCCAGGATCAGAGCACCCACTGAACCTTGAATCCATATGACAGCATTTGTTTCAGTGGATTGGGATCGACTGTCTGAATATGTACCCTCTAGATCAGTGTTCTTACGGGAGGAATACTGCTCCCTAAGGAATGTTTTGAGCTGTGTGGATGTTTTGTGGATGCAGTGACAGAAGGGTGCCATTTCCACTTAGTGGCTGGGTTTTGGGGCTGCTGATTTTTGCAATGCCAGGACAATCCTGCTTAGTGGAGAATGTCTCATGTCCCACAGGACTTTGAGGTGACCACCCAGATACTCCTGTAGGAGGGAAACCTGTTTATAATGACCTGAACAACCCAACTCTGTTTTATAAATAAATTCCTTTCTGTGTGATCTTAACGTATGCTCAATTGTCCAGGAATGCAGATCAAGGGAAGACAAAAATTTACTTTTTTCAAAATTTTAACAAGACTTGATCACCATTTTGGAAGGTCACATCAGAGATGGCAACATGACTTGTATTGAGAAAGTAGAAGTTAACCCAGACGCCTGTGGCAACTAAGGATTTTGCTTGACCTGGCCTGGTGCGGTGGCTCATGCCTTTAATCTCAACACTTTGGGAGGCTGAGGTGGGAGGATCGTTTGGGCCAAAAAGTTCCAGACTAGCCTGAGAAACATAGCAAGACCCTATCTCTACAAAAAATAAAAAAGTTAGCTGGGTATGGTGGCTCAGGACTGCAGTCCCAGCTACTCGGGAGGCTGAATGAAGTAGAATTGCTTGACCATGTCTCAAAAAAAAAAAAAAAAAAAAAAGAATTTTGCTTGACCCTATACAACACACCTGTATTCATCTGCATTTATGAATGTCATCATCACTGTGATTCATGGTCTATTAAGATCTACCTTTTTAGCTCTTATTTTTAAATGTCAAAGATAAAAACTGTGGCCCGAATGTTATCATACCTCTCTCAAATTCAAACTTGTTGTAATTAGGTGCAAGCATATGACTGCTTCATAATGTCTTTTAGAGCATCGGGCCTGAGCCTTTATGTATTGAAACATACATTATTTTATTACAGTATTCCTTTTCTCTTTCATATTACAGTAGCAGCATTATATTGATTTTGTTTTTTCATTATGTGTATAAGTGGTTTAGATTATCCATGAATTTCATCTCAGGCTTTTAAAGAGACTACTCAACATATTTGCTATAAAAAGGGAGCATCTGACAGCACTGAGAACCAATCTAAGGTTCAAGAGGCAGGGGCTTCACCTCCCCTGGGCCACTCCATTCTGTTCTGTGCCAAGCATAGGGCCTGGAATGTCACAGATGTAGAAAGAATCTTTTTTTGATGAAGGAATTGAGGCTGACACCCTGGTTTGACCACCACCTAGGTAGGTGATGGGGCCCTCTGCTGAGATGGGAACGCAGGAGAGAGAGCAGGTTTTGGGGAGAGTAATGAGTTCAGTTTTCATTGTGAAAGTCTGAAGAGCCCTGGAATTTCTAGGTGGAGGGGCCCCAGGGTCAGTAGCTCTGTGGGCCTTGATTTCTCTCTCAAGGCCTTGGAAGAGTGGGAAGTGCAGTCATTTTTAATCAATAATCACTGCCGAGTCTCTCCATGCAGGATGAATAGAGAAGTGAGAGCTGCCCATGAGGTGTCTCCCTCCTCCTGTGCCGATCTGTGTAGCTGCCCAGACCCTCAGAGGCTAGGAGCTCCTCCAAGATAGGGGGTAGAAATCCTTCATCTGTAGCCCCCCTGACTTCCAGCCCCCTCCTGACATAGAAGGTGGCTCAGCAATGATAGCTAGAGGGAACACACAGTAAAACCCATCTGTGGAAACACTTGTGTTCCAGGGCAGCTTTTTTTTTGACCTGAAGTCATACAGTGGAACATTTGGGAGCGAGTTTCCCCAGGGCTCAGCTCCTTCCTGCTAAGCTCTGCCATGTCTCCTGTTTATTAACACGCCAGGGATGTGTGACAAAGGGAAAAATCTCCCAACTGAAGAGTGATCTCAGACATCTTTTCACTCCTCCAGGGAAGGGTACAGTTCTGGGCTTTGATTACACATGACGGGGGCGTGCAGTGGTGATGGTGTGCATTTTAGGCAATACATATGCTGCTACAAAGTTGAGGTATAAGGATTTTTTAAGAACACAATTTTTATGCACAAGTAACATTTCAAGAACAATAAAGGAAATCAGAAAGAAAACATGTTCATAGCAGCATTATTCATAATGGTGAAAATGACTCAAACTGCCATCAGCTGACGAATGTATGAATAAAATGTAGTCTATTCATGTGATGGAATATTACTTGACTGTCATGAGGAATGACAGACTGATGCATGCTATGATATGGAGAAGTCTTGAAAACTCATGCTAAACAAAAGAAGCCAGGCACAAGAGACCAGACATTGTATGATTCTGTCTGTATGAAATGCCCAGAGTAGGTGATTATATTGGAACATAAAATAGATCGGTGGTAGCCAGAGACTGGGAGAGGGGAAATGGGGAGTGGCTGATGGAACAAGGCATATGGAAAAGCATTCCAGGCATTGCGGACAGTAAGTGCAAAGGCCCTGAGGTGGGAGGAAGCACCACCTGATTAAATAACAGCAAGAAGGTAGGTTTGTTTCAAGGGAGATAGTGGTGGGGAAGTAGCTCAGAGATGGGCTGGAAGGATTACATCCTTTAGGGCCTTAAGGGCCACTGCCAGAGCATTGTCTTTCACTTGTAGAGAGACAGGACGTCACTGGCAGTTTTAGGCAGAGAAGGATGTATCTGTCTTATGTTTGAACACAATCCCTCTAGCAGGAGGTGGCTTTTAAGGGGTAGAAGCAGGGAAGCCAGTCCGGGGGCCACTGCGTTGGTTCAGGCAAGAGATGACTCTGACTTAGACCCCGGTGGCAGCAGTTGCCAATGGGGAGTGTCCAAACTGAACCTATTTTGAAAACAGAGCTAAACTGCAAGCTTTTGGCCTCAGCAACTAGGAGGCTGGAGTTGCATTTTCTTGGACAGGAGGATTCTGTGGGAGGGAGCAGGTTTTCTTCTACTCTTTGTTCACATGTAAAAAGAAGTTTTATAGCAGAACATAGATAATAGTTTAAATTTTGATTTTTTTCTGAACATTCAACCATAAACATTTACCAAGATGCTAAAGTCTTCATAGCAATCACTTTAATTTTTTTTTAATTTTATTTTTAGAGATAGGGTCTCCCTCTGTCATCTTGGCTGAAGGGCAGTGTTTGCAATCATGGCTCAGTGTAGCCTCTAACTCCTGGGGTCAGGCGAGCCTCCCACCTCAGCCTCCCAAGTGGCTGGGACTTCAGGTGCATGCCACCATGACTGGCTAAATTTTTATATTTTGTAGAGACAATGTCTTGCTATGTTTCCCAGGCTGGTCTTGAACTGCTGGGCTCAAGTGATTGCCTCAGCCTCCCAAAGTGCTGGGATTGCAGATGCGAACCACCATGCCAGGCCATTGATCACTTTTGAAGGCTGCATGATGGTCCTTTCCATTCATTTACCCCAAATTACATAACCATTTCCTCTGTTAATCATTTAGACTGTTCTTTTTTTCCTTTTAGTTTTCAAAATTAAGGATAATTGTATAATGAATATCTTTGTGTTGATGGCTTTTTCTTTCTGATTTTTTTCCCCGAAGAGTTTAATTTTTAGGAATGGACTCACTAGGTGAAAGAGTAAGAACACTTAATGTCTCTTGAGACACATTGCTAAACTGTTTTCCAAACAGATTGTGGAAATTTATGAGGCCAGCCAAGCAGTGCGCCGTAAAGTGAATGGTATAATGTATTTCATTTTATTAATATTTTTAAATAAAAGGAGTAAAAAAGCCGGGCGCGGTGGCTCAAGCCTGTAATCCCAGCACTTTGGGAGGCCGAGGCGGGTGGATCACGAGGTCAAGAGATCGAGACCATCCTGGTCAACATGGTGAAACCCCGTCTCTACTAAAAATACAAAAACATTAGCTGGGCATGGTGGTGCGTGCCTGTAATCCCAGCTACTCAGGAGGCTGGGGCAGGAGAATTGCCTGAACCTGGGAGGCGGAGGTTGCAGTGAGCCGAGATCGTGCCATTGCACTCCAGACTGGGTAATAAAAGCGAAACTCCGTCTCAAAAAAAAAAAAAAAAGGAGTAAAAAAGTGTGTAATTTTTTAGAAATTTGCATGCATTTGACTATCATTAAGGTTGAACATTTATTTAAAAGTTTCTTTGGCTGCGAAGTGATTATTCAGGTCCTTTTCCCGTTTATTCACTAAAGTCCTAATACCTTCTTTACTAATTTGTTGGATCTTTTCCTAACTTAGAGACAGGGATGAACCCTTTGCCAATCATATCTTTAATGAAAACTAAATTTCAAATAAAGTAGGAAAACTGTTGAAATTAATCTGTGTTTCTAGGCCGGGCGCGGTGGCTCAAGCCTGTAATCCCAGCACTTTGGGAGGCCGAGGCGGGTGGATCACGAGGTCAAGAGATCGAGACCATCCTGGTCAACATGGTGAAACCCCATCTCTACTAAAAATACAAAAAAATTAGCTGGGCATGGTGGCGCATGCCTGTAATCCCAGCTACTCAGGAGGCTGAGGCAGGAGAATTGCCTGAACCCAGGAGGCGGAGGTTGCGGTGAGCCGAGATCGCGCCATTGCACTCCAGCCTGGGTAACAAGAGCGAAACTCCGTCTCAAAAAAAAAAAAAAAAAGAAAGAAATTAATCTGTGTTTCTTTTGTAACAAAAGAGAAACATTTGGTATGTGAATAATTATATTGTTTTGCTGATTTATTCACTTAAAAATTGCTATCAGATTTTATTTTTTATTTATTTATTTATTTTGAGACAGCGCCTCCCTCTGTCACCCAGGCTGGAGTGCAGTGGTGCGATCTCGGATCACTGCAACCTCCACCTCCCAGGTTCAAGTGATTCTGCTGCCTCAGCCTGAGGGCACGGCATGAGCATGGGCCGAGAGGTAAAATATGGGAAGCATTTGGGGGCTGGCCAGCAGTCCCAGTTGGCTGGCGCTCCAGGTCTTTGGGGCTGGAAGGAGTGGTGGGAAATCAGGCTGAAAAAAGACAGTGGTGTGAGAGGAGAATGCAAGGGAGAGCTAGGAGGTTTCAGAGCTGGGATGAGCCCCAGTCAGAGCTGTGCCTGAAGGAGAGGACTGGGGGGTGGGGGGCAGGTTGGCAGGTGAAGAGACTGGTATAAGAGCCCGGGCCCGAGGCCTGAAGAGGGCAAGGGTGACACTGGAGATGGAGGAACTGTGGGAGAACACTTCAGGATGGGTCTGCCAGGGCCTGATGAAGGGAAGGTGCCCAATGGCAAGGGGTTGATAAAAGCCCTCCTTCCTGACAGAGCCACAGACTTAGCTGCAGTTTATTATTTAGGTCATAAAAGCCCTTGGCATCACTTCACTCATCACCTCTCTGGGTGGGTGGGCAGCTCCTCTCTGGATAGAACCCTTCCCAGGGCACGGTAACAGAGACCTGGTCTAAATACCTGACCTCCCCTGGCACCTAGCTAGAGGCCTGGCCATCAGCAGAGCTCAGGAGTTTGTGAAGGATAGGGAGAGGATGAGGGGAAAGGTGGGTATGGACGTTATTTCCTCAGATAAGCTTTCCCTAACTTCTGGGTTAGGTTTGAATCAGGTCGGCTGATATCGCCTTGCCATAGCACCTTGCTCTTTTGCTTCTTGACTCAACAGTTTTAATGACATATGTGTGTGACACTTGATGGATGCCTGCCTTTCCTACTGGATCCTAAGCCCCAGCACTTACAACAGTGCCTGACATCTAGTTGACCCTCAGAAATATTTGTTGAGCTGAAAAGACAGATTAGTAGTTGCCTGGGATTGAGGACATGAGCGGGATTGACTATAAGCGGACACGAGGAACATTTTCATATGCTCAAAACCGGATTGTGGGATGGTTGTGCAACTGTTTACATTTACGAACTGCACACTTACAGTGAGTAAATGTTATGATATATAAATTATACTTCAATAAAGCTGTCAAAAAATGAAAATCGGCCAGGCACAGTGGCTCACGCCTGTAATCCCAGCACTCTGTGAGCCTGAGGCGGGCAGATCGCTTGACTTCTGGAGTTCGAAGACCAGCCTGAGCAATATATCTGGGCGTCGTGATTACTGGAGCCCAGGAGGTCGAGGCTATGTAGTGAACCCTGTTCTCCACACTGCACTCCAGCCTGGGCGGCAAGAGCGAGACCCAGTCTCCAAAAAAAATCAAAATCTGTGGAATGAGAAAATTATGTGCCTTCCTCCACGGGCTTTTAACTCTATGAGAAGCGCTGTATCCCCAACATCCTAGAAGATTAGCACCTGGTAGGTGTGGAACAAATGTCTTATCTAAACAGCTAGTCAATGAGACAAGGAGAGCAGGAGGAAGCTTCCCGGAGATCCCGGGCAGTTTCCGGGTCCGCCTGGCGCTCAGCCGGGCAAGACAGAGACGAGCCCGGCGATTGGCCCGTGGAATATCCAGGGGCGGGGCAGCGAGTGAGCGCGAAGGAATCCTTAGGCAATATTGGGGGCGGTGCTTCCAGGGGGCGTGGCCGTGCAGGGGCGGGCTCCGAGCGCGGGCCGGGCGCCTGCGCACTGCTGCTCCCGCTGTTGCTGCGGAGCAAGGACGGGAAGCGATGGCTGGGCCCGCGTGGATCTCCAAGGTGAGCGCTGGCAGGCCGGCGTGTGGCAGGCAGGCTGGCCGCAAGGGCTGACAGGAGAGCCACCGCGTGCCTGCTGTGGGCGGGCGCGCGTGCCAGACAGGGAGGCGGTGGCGGTCTGCAGGGACAGCTTGGGAGCCGGTCCTGGCCTCCGTGCCCCGCGCTTCGTGGCCGGCTCGCAGTATATGGGCCGCTCCGGGCCGGGTCGGCAGCGCAGAGGCGGCGACTGCGCCAGGGTCGAGGCAGGGGGCGCCCGCCCTGCTCCTGCCGAGACCTGGCTGCAGTCATTCATATTCGCCCCGGCCAGAGCCCAGGCTTCGCGCCGAGCCCGGGAAGGTCACGGGAGCCGCTGCCCTGGCTCCGCCATCTGGGCCGTTTCCCCGGCTGCGGCCTTGCTCCCGGCTGATCCCCGCACCGCCCAGGCCTCTTCCCCGCGGTCTACGCGGCCCTTGGCGGAGGAACCGCAGGGACCACGGCACTGGCGTTGAGCTTGGGAGGTTTTCCCTGCTGAGAGAATCCTGGGACCCTTTTCTCTACCAGATTGTTTCCCCCTTGGCGCTCTTCCCAGTCTGACCTCTGGTGCTCTTGTAGCTATTTCCAGTTAAAGGACATAGGGCATCTTACCCCTTGGAATTACCATCAGAATCTTCAGAGATGGAGACCAGCAGAGCCTTCCTTTTACCTTTCATTGGTGGGAGTCCTGCAATCGGGAACGCTTTTAGCTCTCCTGGACAGCTGAGATGCCCGAGCTGGAAAGGGTTTTCAGATCATCTATGCAATTCCTTGGCTTCTCAGTGGAACTAACCTGTGCCTGAAGAAGAACTTGCTCAAGGTCACACAGGAGATTGGGGTCAGAGCTGGGAGAAGAACCTAGGTGTCTTGGTTCCCATTTCCCAAGGTCACATAGCAAATTATGGGTACAGGCCATCAGGCCTCAGGTTTCCTGTTGCTATGAATGGGTGGTCCCCTAGAAATCTACCATAAGCAATTTAACGTTTTTCTATAAATTTGATACAACTTTTCTCCCTTTTTTTCGGTTTAAAGAGAGGTCCGGAGATGCACTGTTATTTAATGAAAAGGTCTCTGTACTGGAATTTAGAAGTCTCAGATTTAAATCCTAGCAATGCCACTGATTGGCTATGTGACTCTAAGCAAATTATTAGACATCTCTAAGCCTTAACATGCCCATCTGTGAATATCTATGCTTACAGAGTTTATTAAATATAATATTGTATGTGAAAGCACCTAGTATGTACAGAAGGAACACAAAAATCTGAAGCTTTCTTAACTGTCAATATGTTTATCTCGGTCATCCAACATTTTTTTCTTTGTTTTTTTTTTTTTTTTTTTTTAAGAAGTCTCACTTTGTCACCCAGGCTGGAGTGCAGTGGCGCCATCTTGGCTCACTGCAACCTCCGTCTCCCTAGTTCAAGCAAATCTCCTGCCTCAGCCTCCTGAGTAGCTAGGACTATACGTGCACGCCGCCACGCCCTGCTAATTTTTTTTTTGGCTTCACCGTGTTGCCCAGGCTGGTTGCGAACTCCTGAGCTCAGGCAGTCGCCCGCCTTGGCCTCCCAAAGTGCTGGGTTTATAGGCATGAGCCATCGCCCGGCCCAGACAGTGGTTTTTATGGGCATCATTAACTGTTTTTTTTTTTGTTTGTTTGTTCAATAACTAGATTCTACTTTGTCACCCTCTTCCGACCCAGATTTGCTTGTGATGATAACTCTTATGTCACATATGCTCCTGAAAGTAAAGCAACTTCTGTGTCACTGTGAAAACTGAACTCTGCCCTTTAATCTCTGAACTTATATTTAACACCCAATTCATCTTTGGTAGGCACATTCACTTTCACAATGAGGCAATAAAGCAACACTTGATAATGAATGTGCGCAGTGGCTCATGCCTGTAATCCCAGCACTTTGGGAGGCCAAGGTGGGCTGATCATGAGGTCAGGATTTCGAGACCAGCCTGACCAACATGGTGAAACCCTGTGTCTACTAAAAATGCAAAAAAAAAAAAAATTAGCCAGGTATGGTGGCATGCGCCTGTAATCCCAGTTACTCGGGAGGCTGAGGCAGGGAAATTGCTTGAACCAGGGAGGTGAAGGTTGCAGTGAGCCAAGATCACGCCACTGCACTTCAGCCTGGGTGACGGAGCGAGATTCTGTCTCAAAAAAGAAAGAGATAACAAATGTGCTGATACATCCGTTTTGCCTTTAGTGTGATCTACGAGAAAAACCCCTCATAGTAGGTATTCAGAAAGTATTGGGTTGTGGAGTCAGAAGATGAGGTTCTCTGACATGGACTCTTTGTGTGACCTTTGGCAGAGTCATTTGGCTTCTGGGCCAGCTTCTCCCTTTAGGGACTGGAGCAGAAGGTGGCTCAGAGGCTGACCCCAGGATGGTGGAGGTGCTGAGCTGGATGCCAGTTTCAATCAGGACAGTTCCTCTGTTGTTTCCATTTAAGATTGTTTGTGGCCAAGTGCGGTGGCTCATGCCTGTAATCCTTCTACTTTGGAAGGCCATGGTGGTCAGATCACTTGAGATCAGAAGTTCAAGACCAGCCTGACCAACATGGTGAAATCCCATCTTTACTGAAAATACAAAAATTAGCTGGGCGTGTGGTGGCGCATGCCTGTGGTCCCAGCTACTCAGGAGGCTGAGGCAGGAGAATCCCTTGAACCCAGAAGGTGGAGGCTGCAGTGAGTAGAGATTATGCCTCTGCGTGGGTAACTACAAGACCTTCATCTTAGAACCCCACTGTACAACACAACACTATTTACATGTTTTTAAGTTGGGAGTCTGAAGGTAAAAAAGGAAAAGAGGAGCTATGGATTATGATGGCCCAGGATCTGAAGTCCAAAGTTCAGGGCTTTGGTCCAGGCTCCATGAACCTGGCCTCAGTTTCCTCATCTGAAAAGTGCCACGAATGCCTAGCTCTCTTGCCTTAGCCTCCTGAGTAGCTAGGATTACAGGTATGAGCCACCACTCCCAGCTAATTTTTTTTTTTTTCGTATTTTTGGTCAAGATGGGGTTTCACCATGTTGGCCAGGATGGTCTCAATCTCCTGACCTCATGATCCACACACCTCGGCCCCCTAAAGTGTTGAGATTACAGGTGTGAGCCACTGCACCCGGCCTCTCTTCAGATTTTATAGAAATAAGAGGATGTGATATATATATATGTATGTATTCTGTAAAGTAGGATTCCTGCTGCCTCAGCCTTCCATGTAGCTGGGACTACTGTTGTGTGCTACCATACCTGGATAACATTTAAAATTATTTTATAGAAGTGAGGTCTCACTCTGTAGGCTGATTGGTCAGGTCTTCTGTCACAAAGACGTAAGCTAGTTTTGTGTGAATGTCTCTTCCCTCTTTTTTGGACTGCGAGAGGAGAAAGGACTCATGTCAGTATCATTTTCTTTTTTTGAGATGGAGTTTCAGTTTTGTTGCATGATCTCAGCTGATGGCAACCTCTGCCTCCCGGGTTCAAGCATTTCCCCTGCTTTAGCCTCCCGAGTAGCTGAGATTACAGGCATGTGCCACCACGCCTGACTAATTTTGTATTTTTTTTTTTTTTTTTTTTTTATAGAGGCGGAGTTTCGTTTTTGCTACCCAGGCTGGAGTGCAATGGCGCGATCTCGGCTCACCGCAACCTCCGCCTCCTGGGTTCAGGCAATTCTCCTGTCTCAGCCTCCTGAGTAGCTGGGATTACAGGCACACGCCACCATGCCCAGCTAATTTTTTGTACTTTTAGTAGAGACGGGGTTTCACCATGTTGACCAGGATGGTCTCGATCTCTTGACCTCGTGATCCACCCGCCTCGGCCTCCCAAAGTGCTGGGATTACAGGCATGTGCCACCACGCCCGGCCTAATTTTGTATTTTTAGTAGAGTTGGTGTTTCTCCATGTTGGTCAGGCTGATCTCAAACTCCTGACCTCAGGTGATCCGCCTGCCTCTGCCTCCCAAAGTGCTGGGATTACAGGCGTGAGCCACGGCACCTGGCCTCATATCAATTTTATGCTCTGCTTATCCCAATACTGCCTTTAAATGGTGCTTTGGGAATTTTTTTTTTTGAGATGGAATTTTGCTCTTGTTGCCCAGGCTGGAGTGCAGTGATGCAGTCTCGGCTTACTGCAACCTCCACCTTTCAGGTTCAGGCGATTCTCCTGCCTTAGCCTCCTGAGTAGCTGGGATTACAGGCATGTGCCACCATGCCTGGCTAATTTTGTATTTTTAGTAGAGACAGGGTTTCTCCATGTTGGTCAGTCTGGTCTCGAATTCCCAACCTAAGGTGATCCACCCACTCGGCCTCCCAAAGTTCTGGGATTATAGGCGTGAGCCACCATGCCTGGCCCGAAAATTTTATTTTACTTAAAAGTTCTGAGTCGTTGTGTTGACTTAGGTACAGCACTATTTTATTCTAAGATCATGCAAGAGAGATAACATACGTGGGAAAGACTGGTCATTAAAGAAAATCATTGCAAGTATTAAGGTTATTTGCTGAGTTGGAAACTCTTCAGATAGAGATGTGATTGAGGCTGGATTCAGGTGGGTTTTTTGTTTGTTTTTTTAAATTATCGAATGCCTTCTATGAGCCAGGCAGTGTTCTAGACACTGGATACAACAGTGAACAAAACACAAATTCTTACACCCCTGGGTTTACATTGCTTTCCCTGGTATATGCAGGTAGGATGGGTTTACATTTTAAAATCAGTCATTTTGGTTGGGCCATTTTCTCTCTTGCTTCTTTTTTTTTCAGTCTGTTACGCAGGCTGGAGTGCAGTGGCATAATCATAGCTCACAGAAGCCTCGAACCCCTGGGCTCAAGCAGTCCTGCCATCTCAGCCTCCCATGTAGCTAAGACTATTGGTGTGTGCCACCATATCTGGCTAATTTTGTAGAGACGGGATCTCACTTTGTTGCCCAGGCTGGTTGGTTGGGTCTTCTGTCACAAGGATATGAGTTTGCTTTGTGTGAATGTCTTTCCTCTCTTTTTTGTTCAGAGAGAGAGCAGTAAGGACACATGCCAATTTTCTTGTCACAGCGTAGCCTTTGAATGGCCTCCCTTTCAACAGCCCACTTGCTGGTGGATGAATCATGCCCTAGGATTAACATTTTGGCCAATGGTTTTGCCACAGAGTATTCTTTTGGATTTGGCCCTGTCTTATTTTCAGTCCAGAGTCATGACCAGAAGATTAAAGAATAAAATTCATTCATACCCTTCTTGGCTGTTGGTTGTTAGATGCCAATAAATATTTCAGCTAAGGTTCAGACCCCAGAAAAACATTCAAGACAGGATATAACAAATGTATCTTTGCTCATGTATCTAGCAGGAGAAAAAGTTACCGTTAAAAAAATTAAATACATTTTAATACCTTTGGTCTATGTACCTGGATTCTTTTTCTATATTGTTTATAAAAATGTAGTATGACTGGCCAGGCGCAGTGGCTCACGCCTGTAATCCCAGCACTTTGGGAGGCCGAGGCGGGTGGATCACGAGGTCAAGAGATCGAGACCATCCTGGTCAACATGGTGAAACCCCGTCTCTACTAAAAATACAAAAATTCAGCTGGCCATGGTGGCGCGTGCCTGTAATCCGAGCGACTCAGGAGGCTGAGGCAGGAGAATTGCCTGAACCCAGGAGGCGGAGGTTGCGGTGAGCCGAGATCGCGCCATTGCACTCCAGCCTGGGTAACAAGAGTGAAACTCCGTCTCAAAAAAAAAAAAAAAAAAAATGTAGTATGACTTTGTACCAGTTCTCAAGGACTAAGTTATTAAATTTTATAATCAACCTTTAAAATTTGTATTTCTGGTATATGATAATGTTAATTGGAAAAAGAAAACAAAACACATACCAATGGTAATATCTTGGTGTGGTGGGATTACCGGGTAACTTTTATTTTATTTTTTATATCCGTTTCGAGTCCCAGCAAACTAACCATAATGACCACATTACCTATATTATCAGAAGAAACAAATAATTTATTTAAAGTCTTTATTCTGTGTGACATGGGCATCAGATGGTATTAATGAACTTTCTTAGATTTTACTATAAAGTGTAATTTCTTAATATTCACAGGGGAATAATAGATATAGTGTATAATTGAAGGAGCACTGGACCAGGAATCAGAAGACCTGTCTGTGGGTTTCCATTTTGCCTTTTTTTTTTTTTTTGAGACAGAGTCTCACTCTGTTGCCCAGGCTGGAGTGCGTGGTCTCTCCACCTCCCAGGCTCAAGCGATTCTCATGCCTCAGCCTCTTGAGTAGCTGGGACTACAGGCGCCCGCCACCACACCCAGCTAATTTTTGTATTTTTTAGTAGAAGTGGGGTTTTACCATGTTGGCCAGGCTGGTCTCACACTCCTGACCTGAGGTGATCCACCCACCTCAGCCTTCCAAAGTGCTGGGATTACAGGTGTGAGCCACTGCACCCAGCCAATTACTTACTGTATGATCTTAGGCAAATCCTTATTCTTTGGGACCAGTGCCTCCACTTATGAACTAAGCAAGTTGGCAGGTGTCATGGTGCACATCTGTAATCCCACCTACTCAGGAGGCTGAAGCAAGAGGGACACTTGAGTCCAGGAGTTGGAGGCTGCAGTGAGTTATAATTGTGCCTTTGAATAATCACTGCACTCCATCCTGGGCAACCTAGGGAAACCCCATCTCAAAAAGCCTAAAACAAGAAGAGGAAATGAATGAGTTGTGCTTGGGATTTCATGAGGAACATCCTGGCTCTAAAATTAATGGTAATTTTTTAAAAGTATATGTTACCCCTAAATTGACCTGATCTGATAGTCAAGAATGTTGGCACAAAACGATCCAGATCAAATGAGAAAAATCTGAATGTTTGAGCTGAAACAGTAAGTTTTATTCTGCTGTCAGCATCTTTTATTTGACAACTTATATTGGTTAAATTGACTTTGAAAATATATAGTACTTAAGTTCTCAATCTAAAGTAAAAATTTGAATATTTAGGCTTTCAAATCTGAGACAGCTTGCCGCAGTGAGCTAATACATGAGATTTGTATTCCTGGGAAGCTACTGAATGTGCCAAGTGGCAGCGTAACCAACCATCAGGACATCCTTGCTGTTGTTTACTGTACGTGGTTTAATTCTGTGCGTGATATTTCTCTGTTGATATTAATATAGGTCTCTCGGCTGCTGGGGGCATTCCACAACCCAAAACAGGTGACCAGAGGTTTTGCTGGTGGTGTGAGTATAATTATGTTTTTTATTTTTTCCTTTTAGAAGTTTCTCAAGAAAGATGCTCTAATATATTTATAATATAGCCTTTTATCTCCATTCGTTTAAAATTAGGGAAAATTGGCCATATTTATAATGTATGTTGAAATTATTGGCTGACATGCACGAATCTATTAGGTCACTTGCACATTTGAAGGAATTATCTTCTGGCTGGCTATGTAAGTTTGTCACATTAATATCTTGAAGGAGCCTTGTTAAAAATAGATAGTAAGTGCCCTTGAGCCTGTTATTTTATTTCACAATCTCATTTTGGTGAGACCGTCTTTTTCAAAACTAGTACAAGTTGAGAGAAAATTGTTGAGAAGCTTCAAAACCTGCTTTGCATTTTTATTTTATGAGCTTCCCTAAAACCAGTAGATTTGAGTGCAAGTTAGGAACGCCTCAATTATCTATGAGCCCTGTAGGCTTCTGCTTTCCTCATAGAGTTTTTGTAGACTATCACAGTAGTAGATCATCTATTGTTCATTAAATCTGCTGCTTTTAGAGTTCCCAGCATTAGAGTTTTGTGCTTTAAAAGCTGACCACATTTTTGGAACATTCTGAGACTGTGAGTCAGTGACTTCCTATTTTTGTTTTTATTCCCTCCCCCTTTTTACAGAATCTGATTTGAATTTCATAATTCCTATACTCCCATATAACATCTATGCCATGAAAGATTGACAAGACTGTAGTACATTTTTTCCTCTACTTACTTTCTGTATTGTGGAAGAAAAGTAGATTTTCCGGTGACTTGATGACATTTATTACTACATGTTGGGAGAACAGGAAGAAGTAGCCAAAGAGTTCTTTTGGTTCTGCTTATGCCAAAAATGCAGGCTGGGACTTGCACTTCAAGCTCAAGGATAGCCACGCTAGCATTTCAAACACGTTCTGGAAGCTAATGAGATGATCACTGCTCTCTGCTATTATTTAATTTTCAGGCTATTTATTTGAAAAAAAAAATTCATCTGATGGAGGATATTTTTGAAGAAATAAGAGGATATATTAATTAAAAAAATTTCTTCAACCCAGGAAAACTGGTATGAGTCTTAGCCCTGGCTAAGACTGAGGTGGGAGACTTGCTTGAGGCCAGGAGTTCGAGGCTGCAGTGAGCTGTGGTGACACTTGTGAGTAGCCACTACACTCCTGCCTGGCAAAATAACGAGTCCTCATCTCTAAAAAATAAAAACAGAAAATTTAAAAAATGAAAAAAAAAAAAAAAGAAACTATTTCTTCAGTTGTACAGAAAAAAAATCAGAAATAATTAGTCCGTCTATCTGGGGAGACCTGATTGTGAAGCAAAGGACCAACAAAACTTAAATTAGTGATTTTTAAAAAATGCAATTCCACCAACTGGAATTGAAAAAAAGCCAAGCCCCTAGGAGGGGTAAAGTCCCAAGATAATAAAATATATGGTTCCCAAATGGAAAAAGTGGTACCGATCTTCTCCCCTTACGTATTTTTATTTCTGCGTTTGAAATGCTGGCTTCATTTTGCCTGAAGTCTTAGAATAAATCATTGCTGTTACATTATAAAAACACGAATTTGTTGTTCTAAGTGTAACTCAGGCTTTGCAGGTATGATCACGTATACTCTTTGGTTGCAGATCAACTTTGCAAGCTTATGTAGATTGATTACTCTTAGATTTAAGCAGCCAGTTTGTGTGTGTGTGTGTGTGTGTGTACACATTTACTTTTATTGTAGCAAAGCAACTTGTACACTTTTAATGCTTAAAACTGAGCATCGTCTTTCCTTTCCAGTGAAACAAAAAGAAACATTTTTAAGAAGCAGGAACAAAATTGCAATAGAGAGTGTCAATTCCAAATAAGATCCTACAGGTTCTGCTGATTCTCACAGTGAATGGCAGGGCTCAAGTCGTCATTAGGATATAATTTATTTTAAAAGTGTCATCTTAAACTGTAAGAATGTCTGTCAAATATCACAAACATGCCAAAGGAGAAGCCATGTTATCATAATGCCCACTTAACCCACCCAAACATCTCAGATCCACCCTTTCCTGACCTTCTATAATCCCATTTTTAAAAGTTTTTTTTTTTTTTTTTCTTTTTTTAAACAAGAAAAAGTAGACAGATGCATGTTGGTAAATGCTGTCCATATTCACATAGAGACACAGTGTACTCTCTGCGCCCAATATAGAGAGGAAGGAGGAAAAAGGCTAGAATTCTATGCACTACTACAGGGGCCTAGCACCCTCCAGCTTCCAGCAGAGTGAAGGGAACAGGTTTTTCCTTTTTCCCCACAGAGCTCGGTGTTATTGATTCCATACAGTTTTGTTCAGACAGGAAGGGATAAAAATGAATTTTGAACAGAAGAGGGTAGAGACTCTCTTCCCATTGTATTCAAGCAGCCAGTTTTATAGACGAACTAAGAAAAAGTGGAAGCTCTCTCTTGATAGAAAGTCTTATTTCCCCTGAGTATATAAATAGACCTCAGTAGTATTTTGGAAGTATGTCTGAAAGTGTTTTGCAAGACTGAAGAAGCTGCATGAGAAGCTTTCCAGGATCACAATGGAAAGGAAAGGAAAACACTTGGCTTCATGAGAAACATTAAATTTTAGGGAGAGACCATTGTTAATATTTTTTTTTTTTTTTTTTTTTTTTTTTGCTTTCTTTGGTTTTAAAGGTTTGAATTAATTGGTCTCTTTGCAGCTTGTCTGAAAAGAAATATCAATTAGGAAATCTATTTGGTAATTTAATTTGTTTTTGTTTTATGTAAAGACTATCATTTGGGTTCTTTTTAAAACCTGTGAGCTCAGGTAAAGAGTAGGGTTGCAGAGTCTCTCGTCTGTTGATTCCTGCCTCCCCTCTGATGATCCTGGGGGAGGTATGTCTGTTTTCTTAGCAGTGTTTGAATCTTTCTGAGACATCTCATGAAGTGGATTTCTCTGTCAAAATTTTCTTTTTTAAGCCTTCAAAAATAAAAATTCTTACGGTCGTCTTTGATGATTTTTTATGTTCAGGTTCAGACAGTAACTTTAATTCCAGGAGATGGTATTGGCCCAGAAATTTCAGCTGCAGTTATGAAGATTTTTGATGCTGCCAAAGTAAGTGGGCTTAAAAAACACATTTGATGATGATTCACTGAAAAGTTTTCTTAGCCAGTCGGATTCTGTGAACTTTAGGATGCATTGTACACATTTCTATGAAATTGAGTAAGGTCTTTTGTTAATCTCCACAGATTGTCAGTTTAACAGTGTGTGTCTCAGTGTTTGCTACTGCCATTATTTCTTTCTTTGTTCTTTTGTTGTCGTGGTGGTTGTTTTAAATTTAGAGTCGATGTCTCGCTCTGTTCCCCAGGCTGATCTTGAACTCTGGGGCTCAAGTGATCCTCCCACCTTTACCTCCCAAAGTGCTGGGATTATAGGTGTGAGCCACCATACCTGGCTGGCTGCTCCTGTTGTTGACAGTTTAAACTCCTGTATGGGCATCAGTTATATGTAAAGTAATCAAAGTAGTACTACAGTGTTTGTGGATCTTTAAGTCCTGCCTGGGTGTAAGATCTTTTAAGCCCTGCCAAATCACCTACTGTTTTGCAAACAAAAAAAAAAAAAAAAGATTGAATTAGTATTTCAAAAATCTGTATAGGCACTTTTGAAATAATCTCTTTAAAATAAAATTTTTGATGTGTTCTCATCAAGAATGGAGTGTTATTACTTCTAACAGCCCAGCCTTCAATACAAGTAGATAATTTTAAAATTCTGTAGTCAGACTCAGGAAAAAATGAAAAAAATAAAAAAATAAAATATATATATATATAATATATCTTTAAAAAATGTATTTAAAAATTTTATTTAAAAATATGTTTTTAACATATATAATATTTATGTATATATATACACATATATATATTTTTAGACGGAGTTTCGCTCTTGTTGTCCAGGCTAGAGTGCAGTGGCGTGATCTTGGCTTACTGCAACCTCCACCTCCAGAGTTCAAGTGATTCTCCTGTCTCAGCCTTCTGAGTAGCTGGGATTACAGGCGCACGCCACCATGCCTAGCTAGTTTTTGTATTTTTAATAGGGACAGCGTTTCATCATATTGGTCAGGCTGGTCTTGAACTCCTGACCTCAGGTGATCTGCCCACCTTGGCCTCCTAAAGTGGTGGGATTACAGGTGTGAGCCACTGAGCCTGTGTGTGTGTGTGTGTGTGTGTGTGTGTGTGTGTGTTTATAAACTATTATATATTGTAATAAAAAATTGTATATATAAAACAATATTATATATATATAAACAGCTTTATTGAGATATAATTCATTCTTTTATTTATTTATTTTATTTTTGAGATGTTTTGCTCTTGTTGCACAGGCTGGAGTGCAGTGGCATGATCTTGGCTCACTACAACCTCCGTCTCCCAGTTCAAGCTATTCTCCTGTCTTAGCCTCCTGAGTAGCTGGGATTACAGGCGTATGCCACCACGCCCCAGCTAATTTTTGTATTTTTAGTAGAGACAGGGCTTCACCATGTTGGCCAGGCTGGTCTCGAACTCCTGATGTCAGGTGATCTGCCTGCCTTGGCCTCCCAAAGTGCAGGGATTATAGGCGTCAGCCACCACTCCTGGCCTAATTAATGCTTCTAAATGTACCTTTCAATCCAGTGGTGTTTTTTTTTTTTTTTTGAGACGGAGTTTCGCTGTTGTTGCCCAGACTGGAGTGCAATGGCACGATCTCGGCTCACCGCAACCTCCGCCTCCTGGGTTCAAGCAATTCTCCTGCCTCAGCCTCCCGAGCAGCTGGGACTACAGGCACGCACCATCATGCCCAGCTAATTTTTTTGTATTTTTAGTAGAGACGAGGTTTCACATTGTTGACCAGGATGGTCTCGATCTCTTGACCTCGTGATCCACCCGCCTCGGCCTCCCAAAGTGCTGGGATTACAGGCTTGAGCCACCGCGCCCGGCCTAAATCCAGTGGTTTTTATATTTATTTAATTATTTATTTTTCTTTGAGATGGAGTTTTGCTCTTGTTGCCCAGGCTGGAGTGCAATGGTACAATCTCAGCTCACTGCAACCTCTTACTCCCCAGTTCAAGCAGTTCTGCTTCAGCCTCCCAAGTAGCTGGGATTACAGGCATGCGCCACCACACTCGGCTAATTTCGTATTTTTAGTAGAGACGGAGTTTCTCCATGTTGGTCAGGCTGGTCTTGAACTCCTGACCTCAGGTGATCCCCCTGCCTCGGCCTCCAAAAGTGCTGGGATTATAGACGTAAGCCACTGTGCCTGGCCAATCCAGTGGTTTTTAGTACATTCACAGAGTTATGCAGCCATCACCACAATCTAGTTTTGGACCATTTTCCTCACCCAAAAAGAAACCCCAAACCCTACACAGTCACTCCCCATTTTGTCTCCCTCCCTACCCCCTTCCCTTTTTCCTCCCCAGCCCTAGGCAAGTAACCACTCATCTACTTCCTGTATCTATAGGTTTACCTATTTGGGGCATTTCATATAAATAGAATCTTATAATATATGGTCTTTTATGATTAGCTTCTTTCACTTAGCATGATACTTTCAAGTTTCATCCATGCATCAGTACTATATGATGTTTCTATGAACGATATTCCTCTGTTCCTTATGATATTCTAATTCTAGCCACTGTTAAGAACCCTTGTGAAAAAAAATAAATGTTGGCTGGGAGTGGTGACTGGGCACGGGTAATGTGGAGAATCCCTCTGGGCCTGCTAGAGAATGACATCTCTTCTTGCATGCCAGGAACTTTCTAGACCATTATTGTTTTTAGCAGTTACAAAGTTGAAAAAGGGCCGGGCGCAGTAGCTTACGGCTGTAATCCCAGCACTTTGGGAGGCCGAGGTAGGTGGATCACTTGAGGTCAGTAGTTGAATACCAGGCTAACATGGTGAGACCCTGTCTCTACTAAAAAAAAAAAAAAAAAAAAAAAAAAAAAATTAGCTGGGTGTGGTGGCGCACTCCTGTAATCCCAGCTACTCGGGAGGCTGAGGCAAGAGAATCGCTTGAACCTGTGGGTAGAGGTTGCAGTGAGTCAAGATCGTGCCACTGCACTACAGCCTGGGCAACACAGTGGGACTCCATCTCAGAAACAAAGTTGAAAAGGTTCAATCAGCATTGCTGAATTGTATGAATGTCAGTCTCCTTTAAGTCTCTCCAGCTCACTGTGCTCTGTGACATGTCATCTAGGCACCTATTCAGTGGGAGGAGAGGAACGTCACTGCCATCCAAGGACCTGGAGGAAAGTGGATGATCCCTCCAGAGGCTAAAGAGTCCATGGATAAGAACAAGATGGGCTTGAAAGGTAGCACTGAAGTGGAGATGGGGATTTTTACGGATTTCTGCTACAGGTGTTTATACATAGTTTGAAAATTTATGCTTTTAAGCTAAATAAGGCCTATCTGTGAAAGTAAAGCCATTCTTTTATGTAGTAACTATCATAGTAAGATGCTTTATATATTTGGGACATTTTTCTCCCCAGTAAAAACATTAAAATATTACTGGATGATACCAAATGACAGTATCTCTATTTATCTTCAACTATATGTATCTTTTGCTTAATTTTTACATTTTTATATTTATTTATTTTAATTATTTTTTTGTGACAGAGTCTTGCTCTGTCGCCCAGGCTGGAGTGCAGTGGTATGATCACAGCTCACTTCAGTCTTAACCTCCCGAGCTCAAGCCGTCCTCCTACCTCAGCCTCCCAAGTAGCTGGGAGTGCTACTTGGGTGTGCCACCATGCCCAGCTAATTTTTTTGAAAGGTTTTTGTAGAGATGGGATCTTATTATGTTTCTCAGGCTGATCTGGAATTCCTAAGCTCAAGCAGTCCTTCTGCGTCTGCCTCCCAAAGTGTCAGGATTACAGGCCTGAGCCACTGTGCCTGGCCTACATTTTTATCATTATTTGAATTAATACATGTTTAAGGCCATGA
The DNA here is from genome assembly GCF_009761245.1 of Sapajus apella. Lineage (NCBI taxonomy): Eukaryota > Metazoa > Chordata > Mammalia > Primates > Cebidae > Sapajus > Sapajus apella. Next base: position 169,397 of record NW_022437154.1, read on the forward strand.
TTCAAAAATGCTAGCATGTGACAGATTTAAATTCAGCATAGGCTTTATTTTTATATTTTTTGTGAGTCTCACTGTATAGCCCAGGCTGGAGTGCAGTGGTGTGGTCTTGGCTCACTGCAATCTCCGTCTCCTGGGTTCAAGCGATTTTCCTGCCTCAGCCTCCTACGTAGCTGGGATTTTAGGCACGCGCCACAATGCCCAGCTAATTTTTGTATTTTTAGTAGAGATGAGGTTTTGCCACGTTGGCCAGGCCGGTCTCAAATTCCTGACCTCAAGTGATCACCTGCCTTGGCTTCCCAAAGTGCTGCGATTACAGGACCTGAGCCACCATGCCCAGCAAGCATAGGTTTTAAAACCACAGATAGAACCAATTGTTGAATCTCATCTCTGCTACTTACTGGCTAGAAGGCTTGGGCAAATTTTTTATTCTTAGTTTCTTTTTTCTTCATTTATTTATTTATTTATTTTTTATAAAGATGGGGTTTCACCATGATGGCCAGGCTGGTCTTGAACTCCTGACCTCAGGTGATCCACCTACCTCGGCCTCCCAGAGTGGTAGGATTACAGGTGTTAGCCGCCGCGCCTGGCCTTTCTTCATTTTAAAATGACAGTAACAAACTTGCTGTTGTACAGGGTGATGGTAAGGATTAGATCATGTCAAGCACATGGGCAGTGCCTGGTCCTCAGGAAGTGCTTAAGAAGTGCAGTTAATGTTCCAGAGAGCTCCCATGAGGAAATCTTCCTTCTTCATTTGAATCTCAGGTAGAGGGTGAATTAGAGACAGAACACATTTCACAAGGTAGCCCAGGTGGGTTAGTAGGTCACACGTGAGACCAGAGTATCTTCTATTGTCATCTGGGTTTTCTTCTGTATGACAGGCCCTTTGAAGACCCCAATAGCAGCCGGTCACCCATCTATGAATTTACTGCTGCGCAAAACGTTTGACCTTTATGCAAATGTCCGACCATGTGTCTCTATCGAAGGCTATAAAACCCCTTACACCGATGTAAATATTGTGACCATTCGGGAGAACACAGAAGGAGAATACAGTGGAATTGAGCATGTGGTATGTTCACTCCAGATTCCGTTTTATTCCTGTTTGGACTGCTTTCTGTGCATCTGGGACCCCAGAGACAGATCTGCTTTTTCTCTGAGGAGTTGTGGTTGTTTGTCTTGGTGCTGGGTGTCTGGTCGACAGTACTCAAACAGATGCCGGGAGGAATAAGGCATGGTGGTTCAGGTCACAAGCTTGGGAGTATGCCCTCTGAATTTTGAATCCCCCGCTTCACAGGTCTGCTCTTCCTCAGGTGACTGTCTCTGCATCTCAGTTTTCTTCATCTGTGCAGTGGGGCTCATAATACCTCATAGGGCTGGGATTAACATGAGCCCCACTGACAGCGTATGATTAGTCATGCTAGCTGACACTGTGCAGACATGCCACAAACGTTGCTGTCTATGCCCCACACGCGCTGTCTCCCACCACGTTGCTGTCACACTCTTTCCAGCAAGGCAGGACTTCCTCTCTTGCAGATTGTTGATGGAGTCGTGCAGAGTATCAAGCTCATCACCGAGGCAGCAAGTAAACGCATTGCTGAGTTTGCATTTGAGTACGCCCGGAACAACCACCGGAGCAACGTCACGGCGGTGCACAAAGCCAACATCATGTGAGCTCCTTGCGGGGCTTTGCTGTGGGGAGGGCAGTGACAGGGCTTTCCTTTCGTCTCTTCAGCTTGCTCCTTGATTCCTAATATCTTTGAAAAGGAGGCCGGGCGCAGTAGTGGCTCAAGCCTGTAATCCCAGCACTTTGGGAGGCCAAGGCGGGTGGATCACGAGGTCAAGAGATCGAGACCATCCTGGCCAACATGGTGAAACCCCGTCTCTACTAAAAATACAAAAAATTAGCTGGGCATGGTGGTGCATGCCTGTAATCCCAGCTACTCAGGAGGCTGAGGCAGGAGAATTGCCTGAACCCAGGAGGCGGAGGTTGTGGTGAGCTGAGATCGCGCCATTGCACTCCAGCCTGGGTAACATGAGTGAAACTCCGTCTCAAAAAAAAAAAAAAAAAAAAAGAAAAGGATCCTTGTAGCAATGTGAAGGTCCAGCATCTTTCTTCTGCTGGAGACTCCCTTTTTTTTTTTTGGAGACAGAGTCTTGCTCTGTTCCAGGCTGGAGTGCAATGGCATGATATCGGCTCATTGCAACCTCCACCTGCCGGGTTCAAGCAATTTTCCTGCCTCAGCCTCCCGAGTAGCTGGGACTACAGGTGCACACCACCACGCGCAGCTAATTTTTGTATTTTTTTAATAGAGACGGGGTTTCACCATGTTGTCCAGGATGGTCTCGATCTCTTGACCTCGTGATCCGCCCGCCTCAGCCTCCCAAAGAGGTGAGATTACAGGCGTGGGCCACTGCGCCCGGCCTCCTCTTTTCTTTTTTTTTTTTTTTTTGAGACGGAGTCTTCTCGTTCTCTTGCCCAACCTGGAGCGCAGTGGCGCGATCATGGCTCACTGCAATCTCCTGCCTCCTGGGTTCAAGTGATTCTCCTGCCTCAGCTTCCTGAGTAACTGGGACTACAGGCACATGCCACCATGCCCAGCTAATTTTTGTATTTTTGATAGAGACAGGGTTTCACCATGTTGGCCAGGCTGGTCTTAAACTTCTGACCTTAGGTGATCCGCCCGCCTTGGCTTCCGAAAGTGCTGGAATTACAGGCGTGAGCTGCTGCGCCCGTCCCAGAGTCTCCTGTTTCCTGTGCGAATGATAGGAGCAAATGAAGAGGGATGGGGATTCAGGTCCTGGAAGCTCAAGGAGGGACTGAGGGTTATCAGAAAAGGAAGCTGGAGCCTCTGGGTCCCCAGATGCTGTGGACGTCTGGCCGCATAGCAGAGGCTACATAGCATATATTTTAGAAGTGGAATAGTAGGAGTGTCTCTGAAGTGGCCACAAACTCAGAGGCTTAAAGTAGTGCTAACAGTATCTGATGTGTTACTCTGGCAATTTAAATTTTCATCCAGAGGCTGTCAGAGTCCTTCTCTGAATGTATTAACAGTTTTCCTAACCTAAGAAAAGCATTGAACATGCAAAATAGTAAAACCATTTAAATTATTATGTTAACAGTTTAAAGCGATTTTAATAATATTAGTGGATATTTCTTCAGTCTTGTTAGATAACGCTATAAAAATATAGTCTTCTCTATTATGATCAAGCTATTTTACATCTTTACCCTTTTGTACTTCCAGAAGGATCCTAAAACATTTGCAGCTTATATTTTATTTAACTACCTAAGAAATAATTTTATTGTAATTGAGATCAGGTAGCTTGGCTTCTGGAACTTAAATTTCTCAAACTTACTTTACTTCTTTGATTTGATTCTTTTCTTTCTGTAAGACTTTTTTTTTCAGCAGTTTTTATTTGATTAAATACAGGCGGATGTCAGATGGGCTTTTTCTCCAAAAATGCAGGGAAGTTGCAGAAAACTGTAAAGATATTAAATTTAATGAGATGTACCTGGATACAGTATGTTTGAATGTAAGTATATATTCACACTTACCTGCTACTTTTTATGGTGAATGGTATGTGTGTGTGTGGTGGGGGTGTTGCAGATTTTGATTACTAAATGCACAAATGTATTCCTTGTAGATGGTACAAGATCCTTCCCAATTTGATGTTCTCGTTATGCCAAATTTGTATGGAGACATCCTTAGGTGAGTCTGGCCACCACCTTTTTATTTTAGCCTATGATTTACTAATAGACATCCTAAAATAATTATGGCTTAACATTTTCTTTTTTTTTTTTTCTCTTTTTTTTTTTGAGACGGAGTTTCGCTCTTGTTACCCAGGCTGGAGTGCAATGGCGCGATCTCGGCTCACCGCAACCTCCGCCTCCTGGGTTCAGGCAATTCTCCTGCCTCAGCCTCCTGAGTAGCTGGGATTACAGGCACGTGCCACCATGCCCAGCTAATTTTTTATAGTTTTAGTAGAGACGGGGTTTCACCATGTTGACCAGGATGGTCTCGATCTCTTGACCTCGTGATCCACCCGCCTTGGCCTCCCAAAGTGCTGGGATTACAGGCTTGAGCCACCGCGCCCGGCCGGCTTAACATTTTCAATCGAGTATTATAAAATAGGGTATTTGTTATAGCGTATGAGTTGAATTCTAACAATTCAGGTTGTGGGATGAATGATTACATGTTGGATGGGTTGTTCCTTCATTTTTTTTGCCAAATCATCACTGGGTTCCTTCTCCCAATCATTACCTGACTTCCCAGTTTTCAAATGTTTAATTGGTTGATTGATTTCACGGTTTTGTTATGTATAGCTAGGTAGGTGGGTGGTCATTTTTACCAATTTTTGGTAACTTTTGACATAATTTCAGACTTGCAGAAAAGTTGTAAGAATGGTACAAAGAATTCCCTTGTATTCAGCACCCAGATTCCAGATTCCCTAGATGCCAATGCTTTATCAAATTTACTTTATTACTCCTTCCCATTTTCCTTCCCTTTCTCCTTCCTCCCTTCCTTATCCTCCTCTCCTCCTTTGTCTGTGTTGGAAATAAAATCTCAGGAGACGCAAAGAAAACAAGCACTCAAACAAAGGATTTCTCAGCAAGGCAAATTTACTTCTGCAGAAGGGTGCTGCTCGCTGGTCTGGTCACCATGAAAGCACGCAGAACAAAGGAGAGTAGGGGTTTTTATTCCTAAGGCAGCTTCTGCCTCTGTGTCTTTCCCCAACTGGCTGGGGTTGGACTGCACAATCTAAACTAGTCCTGATTGGCTAAACATTTAAACTTTCCTACATAAGGTAAACGTGTGATGTAGGAGAAAGGGAGGGGAGGAAGGGGTTGCCTATGAGAGACTAGAAAGCTAGCCTGTTTCCACATAAGGAAAGGAACGTGGACTGTGCTGTGGCATGCCTAGGCATATTTAGATGGGTTGGGGTGCAGCAAAGGTTGGGGAGGGGTTCTTGGAATTGAAGAATAAAGAATGGGTGAACTGGGTACTCTGTTTGAAGAGGAACCTAACTATATCTCACATCTGTACCTCTCTCTGTCTCTCTGTCACAATCACACAGAGAGACATAAGATGTTGGCCAAATGGTGATTTTCTGAGCCCATGATTTTTTCTATATTTATGACTTGGCACTCTACTAGAAGAATGCTTTTCTTGTTTATCTGTCAGTATGGACATGGTTTTCTTTTTTTCTGTTCTTTTCTTTTTTTTGAGATAGAGTCTCGCACTGTCTTCCAGGCTGGAGTATAGTGGCACTCCAGTGTGTGCAGAGTGCAGTGGCTCACTGCAGCCTCCACCTCCTGGGTTTGAGTGATTCTCCTGCCTCAGCCTCTTGAGTAGTTGGGATTATTACAGATGTACACCACCACACCTGGCTAATTTTTCTATTTTTAGTAAAGATGGGGTTTTGCCATGTTGGCCAGGCTGGTCTCCAACTTCTGACTTCAGGTGATCTGCTCAGGTTGGCCTCCCGAAGTGCTGGGATTTATACGTGTGAGCCACTGCGCCCAGCCATGGACGTGGTTTTCCGTTTTATTCAGTGATACATCCGTCATTATAATCATGTATATTGATGCCTAGGTTGTCCCAAGTTGGCTGGCAAGGATCCGTTCACCGTGTCTCCTGTGTCCTTTTGACATGGTCCTTCATTCTTTGAACCTTGCCTTGCCTTCTGGCACACTAGGATGCTCTAGGATCATCTGTGTTTTATTAACCTTAGCCCTGGAAACAGCCATTTATTCAAAGATCGCTAGTTCCTTTGAGTGGAGAATGGTAATTAAAAACTAAAATCTGACTCCTAGGTGAGATGTTGTGGTTTTCAAAACATCCTCTGAAATGCTTTTCTTCTCCTAGTGACCTGTGTGCAGGATTGATTGGAGGTCTTGGTGTGACACCAAGTGGCAACATTGGAGCCAATGGGGTTGCAATTTTTGAGTCGGTAAGGACCCTGACACCTGAAGCAGAACTCAGGTCAGAACAGTGGGTGAACTCAGGAGTAGTTATCTGTATAAGTATGCTTTAACTCCACTTTTTCAGATTGTCAAAACAAAATGATGCTTTTTTTTTTTCTTGAGATGGGGTCTTGCTCTGTCACCCAGGCCAGAGTGCAGTGGCATGATCTTGGCTCACTGCAAACTCTGCCTCCCAAGTTCAAGTGATTCTCCTGTCTCAGCTTCTCAAGTAGCTGGAATTACAGGCATGTGCCACCACATCTGGCTAATTTTTGTATTTTTAGTAGAGATGGGGTTGTACCATGTTGGCCAGGCTGTTCTCGAACTCCTGATCTCAGGTGATCCATCCTGCTTGGCCTCCCATCTCAGGTGATCCATCCTCCTTGGCCTCCCAAAGTGCTGGCATTACAGGTATGAACCACTGCACCCAGCTGGTTTTTTTTGTTGTTTTTTTAAACACACACACACACATGCTTGGTTTATCTCTTCATTTCCCTCTGATATTTATTATGTATCCTTCCTTCCTTAAAATATTTTACCAAAGATTGACTGAAAAAGACTGTTAGTCCATAGTTTTATACTTAAAAAAATTAGCTTTTTATTTCTCCAAGGCTTTATTTCTTTTCTTTTTTTTTTTTCCTTGAGTTGAGACCTTGTTCTGTCACCCAGGCTGGAGTACACTGGTATGATCATAGCTCACTGCTGGCTTGAGCTGCTGGGCTCACGCAGTCCTCCTGCCTCAGCCTCCCAAGTAGCTGGCACTGTAGTCATGCGTCACTAGGCCTGGCTAATTTTTAATTTTTTTGTAGAGATGGAGTCTCACTATGTTGCCCAGGCTGGTCCTGAGCTTCTGGCTTCAAGTAATCCTCCTGCCTTGGCCTATCAAAGTGTTGAGATTATAGGTGTGAGCTACCACACCCAACCCAGAGTTTATTCCTTCAGTCCATGTCAGATGTATTGCCCGCAGTAGCTTTCAGTGCATATTTTCTACTGCTGAGGAAAGATAGTTAAGACTCCAGCTGCCCCAGAAGAGGCCTGTTAGCTCTTGTCTCTCCCCTGATGATGCTGCTTTTCCCAACATGTAGGTTCATGGGACGGCTCCAGACATTGCCGGCAAGGACATGGCAAATCCCACAGCCCTCCTGCTCAGTGCCGTGATGATGCTGCGCCACATGGGACTTTTTGACCACGCTGCGAGAATTGAGGCCGCATGTTTCGCTACAATTAAGGATGGAAAGGTAACAGGAATCTCGACATACTTGTGCTGGGTAAAATGCATTGCTTCCGTGTGTTTTATCTGAGTGAAAGGACAGAGACGGATAATAGTTGTCAAGCAGGCCCAAGCGTTTGATGTTGAACAAGAATTCTTAACGTGGTCCCCAGATCAAACGGGGTATGTGTGCACATGTGTGCATTTTCTGAGGTGAGGATCTAGATATTTCATCCAAAAAAGGTTAAGAAGCACTGATACAGCGACATGAGTGTACAGTGGAAAGGGCAGTGGTTTGGGAGCCAGCCTCAGGTACAGGCCCAGTTATCCTATTGTTAGCTGTGTGACCTTGGCCAAGTTCATTGATTTTGTTTTCTTGAGACAGAGTCTTGCTCTGTTACCCAGGGTGGAGTGCGGTGTTGCAATCTCGGCTCACTGCAACATCCACTTCCCGAGTTCAAGAGATAATCCTGCCTCAGTCTCCTAGTAGGTGGGATTACAGGCGTGTGCCACCATATATGGCTAATTTTTGTATTTTTAGTAGAGATGAGGTTTCACCATGTTGGCCAAGCTGGGTTCGAATTAGCTCCTGACCTCAAGTGATTCTCTCGCCCCAGCCTTCCAAAGTGCTGGGATTACAGGCATGAGCCATCGCACCCAGCCAAGTTCATTGATTTTTATAGACAACATTTTCCTCTTCACAACAAACGTCTATTGACTGTCCATTATAAGATGTGAAGAGTAAAATGATGAATAGGGTAAGATGCTGAGCCTCAAGGAGCTGGGAATCTAGTGGCAGATATAGATGCAGATGTGCCTCTAATATAGTAGTCTTATATGTTACACTATGTGCATCTATAATACAAAAGCAATACAGAAGTTTTATAAAGGTAATAACTAATATTAATCGAATACTTATGCAACTTTTAAGTTCTTTATCATCTCAGCAAAGCTTTTCTATAACTCTGTGAAGTAGATACTGTAATTCCATCTTAAAGATGAGGAAGCTGAGGTACAGAGAGATTACGTAATTCATCTGAGGTTTTACAGCTCCTAAATGACCAAGTTGGTATTAACACCCAGTCTGGCCCTTACCTAACAGGCTTCACTGCCTTCATAAGCAATTGTAGCCATGGAAGGAGTGTGGTGGGTTATTCCAAGTGAGAAGAGGTAATGCACTTGAAGACTCATCCCTAATTTGAGGTCCTTTTTAACAGAAATTGTGAAAAATATGCATAACATAAGATTTGCCATTTTAGCCATTTTTAGGTATACAGTATAGTAATGTTAAGTACAGTCACATTGTAATGTAAGCCTCGCCATCAGTCATCTTCAGAACCGTTTCATTTTCTCAAACAGACGCTGCACCCATTAAACAGTAACCTTCCCTTCCCCCTCCTTCCATCCTCTGGCACCCACCATTCTGCTTCCTGTCTCTATGACTAGGTACCTCATGTAGATGGAATCATACAGTGTTTGTCCTGTGAGTCTGGCTTGTTTCACTTAGCATAGTATCTTCAAAGTTGGTCCCTTCTGTTAAAAAAAAAAAAAGTCTGTAACTTCAAATTATATCATATGGCAAAAATGCAAGAAATTCAGCCTTGTTTTTAACAGGCTGATAGTCACATTGGAGGTCAGATGATTTTCTTATTCTGAAATTATATTTGGAAAGTTATAATCTACAGCCCAGCAGAGAGATACCTGAATTACACAGTGAGCCTTTTTATTGTATAGGATGGAAAGATAAAGAGAATTAAATATATTGGGGTCTGCATGCAGGAAAGAAAGGATAAGCTGATCAGTTGTATGGGAGGCTTTCTTTCCTAAAGAGGGGGGTTTAAGAGTTAATGACTTAGGCAAGTGTGGTGGCGCATGCCTGTAGTTGGAGCTGTAGGCTGAGGCAAGAGGATCACTTGAACCTCAGAGTTCAAGACCAGCCCTGGGCCACATAGTGAGATCCCATCTCTATTTAAAAAAAAAAAAGAGAGTTAATGATTTAAATATTTCCTTCGTGTTTGTTTCCCAGCCTCCAAAAATAGATCAGATTCAAAAATCAGCTGGATATGGTGGTGCGCACCTGTAATCCCAGCTACTCCAGAGGCCGAGGCAGGAGAATTACTTGAACCCAGGAGGCAGAGGTTGTGGTGAGCTGAGATCATGCCACTTGCACTCCAGCCTGGGCAACAGAGTGAGACTCCATCTCAAAAACAATAAAAATAAAAACAAAATAGATCAGAATATGTCTCAGGTCTTTTAACCTTTACAAATTTCCCAAGGATTTTATGAAATTTCTTGTTTAGATTTGCTTTTATGTAAACATCCATGACTAACCAACCTATATTAGGGTCTATTGTGTGAACAAAGGGAAAATGTAAAGCTCCCTGCCTCCCTTTGCATTAAGAGTGCCTTGTTCTTTGTGGAGTGCTGTTGTATACACTATGAGATTGGGTCTTGAACCTCCTTGGCTGCGTAGATGGTGGTGGAGTGGTTCCTTGCTTTGAAATGAGGGACTAAATGAAAGAGCACCCAAGTAACTGGCCTAGGTGGCATCTCCCTGAGGGCTTTAAAATCTCCTTGGTTTAATTTAGTTTGCGGATACATTTTTTATTTTTGCTTTTTCCTTTTCTCAGAGCTTGACAAAAGATTTAGGAGGCAATGCAAAATGCTCAGACTTCACAGAGGAAATCTGTCGCCGAGTAAAAGATTTAGATTAATGCTTCTACAACTGGTATTTGCATCAGTCGCTCCAAATGGACACCACATAAACCTCTATTTAGAATACCTACGTATGTATGCAATGGTTTGCTTGTTTCTTGACAGTACATTTTTAGATCTGGCCTTTTCTTAACAAAATCTGTGCAAAAGATGCAGGTGGATGTCCCTAGGTCTGTTTTCAAAGAACTTTTTCCAAGTGCTTGTTTTATTTATTAAGTGTCTACCTGGTAAACTTTTTTTTTTTTTTTGTAAACTCTTAAGTGAACAGTATAATTTGCTATTCTAAACCCTTTTACACTTCAGTTAAAATAGTTTTTCTTTAGCTGTAAATATCAGGATACAGAATTAACAAGAGAATATGTCTAACTTTTTAAGAAAAACCTTATTTTCTTTGGTTTATGAAAAACATAATGGAAATAAAACAAGATATTGACATAATAGCACAAAGTGACACTCTCATAAAACTAAATGGACACAAGAGAAATTTCCTGGGAAAGTTCACATCAAAAAGCGTGAATGTGGTTATTTCTAAATGATATGCAAAATAGAGACAGATTTGTCCTTTACAGAAATTACTGAGTATGAATAAAAACTTCAGATCCAAGAAATATATAATGAGAGATATAATTTTTGTTAATAAGACAAAAGTAATATATTGGATACAAATATACAAATGTATTGTGTGTTCAATTATTTTGTCTTGAGATTTAATATTTTTTGCAAGAGCTTCTAATGAAGCAGAGAGCTAGTACTTCCTTTTATTGGATACATTTTCAGCATCATGGGTTGTCGCAGCCTCTGAGCCCCTGATCTCGAGCCAGAAGGGCTGACTGTCATGCATGTCTCTGTCTGGGAATGGACCACAGTGCAGCTGGTAGTGCTGGGGGCGATACTGCCAAAAGGCTTGATCGCATGTATTTTGACTGCAATTGGAACTTGGGATGCTGACTGTTTGACATTTCAGCAAGTGCCCCTTCTCATCTCCCAGAGCATCAATTACTGCCCTCTGCCTCAGCAGTACCAGTATAAGAAGACATTGCAGAGACTGCAGGTGACTCAGCCTGAGTTGATTCACAAAATTGTGCCATGCTGGGGCTTGGGCTTGAGCTGGGCCCAGCTTTTGACCCTCAGGCATCTCCTGTCCCTTCCTGCCCTCCTCTCCCTTCCCCTCTGCTGCAGCATGATTTTCTTAATCCTCAGACACTCACTGTTTTCATGAACCGTTACCCAGTGGCCCCACAACCAAAGACAACTCATGCCCTCCCTTGACCCTTGTGTAACATTGCAAACCTGTGGCTTTGCAGAATGTACCCAGGTCACAAGGGGATTTTTTTTTAGCAACAATATCCCTGTCTGGGTCATTTTTTAAGCTTGTAACCAGACTTATAATCTTAAATGTATTTTCCTTTGTTTAAGCTGCTGCTTCCTTGGTTTCATTGGATTGTGCTAGTTATCAGTGGCTCTTGGGTTCAAAGTAATAAAAATTCCAAAACTGATTGAGATGTTTGCTTTCTCCACCTGTTTCCCATTCAGAGGCCTTCAGTCATGTTGGCTCAGCTTGCTACCGAGAACGGCTGCTTCCCGTATTCAGAGTGGAAGTGGGGTGGGCTGGTGGTGACAGGCTAATGTAGAGTTGGCTGCTTTTACGAGAATGCTCCACTTAACCCCATCCTGCACCTTTGTTTATTCCAGGGCACCAGTGGTCACTCACGTCTGCTGTCCACAGTCCTGTGAGTTTAATACCCATGACTGCCTGCACTGGTCCCACCTGCTCAATTAACAAAAAAATCGGGTCCTTGTTGACAGTTCTGTTAAAAGGTTTAATATTCAAATTACACATTAAATAGGGTCAAACAGGCAGCAGCATTTTTATTAAGCATCCAGTCAGTTGGCATGTGTGTGGCGGAGGAGTGCCGGGTAGTGGAATAACAGGGTCTGCAGTGTCCACCGTGATTCCAGAGGAAGTCAGGTCACTAGGTGAGTTGTAAGTGATTGCTTTCCCTGTGGCGCACAAGAGCAGTTTCAGCCATCTCCCTCCCGCCGGCTCCACAGCCTGCTGCCGGCTGTCTTGTCTGTGAACTAGCAGCTGGTTAATCTACCTGGAACTAAGGCCAAAAATGATCAGCCCTTTCGTTCTAGAAGGAGAGCTGATCTCACTTGTCACCTGAGCACAAAGCAATACTGAAACGGAATTAAAACTACCCACACATGAAGCTTCTCAGAATTGTCAGCTATTACTGGTCTAAGACCTGGTAAATGAAGAGCTGGTGTTGTGCCCTGACCTGGAGATCTAACAGACTTGCCAGAAATGCCTGCGCCAGACTGAGGAGACCTGGGGCTCAGGAAGATGCTCGGAAGGCCTGCCCTCTATTCTGTAGAAACTGCAAGCGCGGCCCTCGATTACATTTTTTGCTCTTGGTAAAAGGAGTCAATGATATCTTTGTACTTCTCCAAAACCGTGAGCCGTTTCAGTTTCATTGTGGGACCTAAAAGAGAAACGGGAAGAAATGAGTGAGGCCCAGGCTCTGAGAACTCAGAATGCGTTTGGTAAAGACTCACACTCAGTGAGTCCTGTCACTCAGAAATAAAGCCAGGCAGTCAGGACAGTCCGTAGCCAGCCTCCAAGACAGTGATGGCTGTTGGTATTCACATGGCGTGTGTGCGTGTGTGTAGTCTCCTATGTCATTCCTCTGGTGCGGCCAGTGGAGGATAGAGGGAGGGTATGTCACTTCTGAGAACAGGTTATAAAAGACTGCAGTTTCTTTTATATACGTAGGGAAGTGGTGGAGGCCACATCTACCTTATCCTTGCCCTGCACCCATTTTTGTCCTCAGTCCATTTTTTCTAAAATGGGTTTATTCGTTCTGTCTCTTGAATGAATAAATTGTTGAAGCAATAAAAAAAAAAAAATAGACTAGGTTTCTGTCTTGGGCTTTCTCTTGGACCATTCTTCCTGGGCAAGCTGGCTGCCATGTTGTGAGGACACACAGGCAGCCCGGGAGAGGCCCACTGGCCACACATCGGCCAGCAGCCAGCAAAGAGCTGAGGCCTGCCAACAGCCAGATAAGTGAGTGTGGAGGGGGACCCTCAGCTGCAAGTGACTGCACCCAGCACACATTGACGTAATCGCATGAGACCCGAGCCAGAACCATCCAGCTAAGCTGCTCCTGAATTCCTGACCCACAGAAATGTGGACAGTATGTGTTTATTGCTAAAATTTAGGGTGCTACATTCTGGGGGGTCATTTGTTACACAGCAGTGTATTCGATGACTAGTACACGGCATCTCTGTATTTGTGTGAAAGTTCATACAGTGTTGGACATTATGCTTTGATGGTTGTGATGGGGGTAGGGGAAGTCCAGGTTCTGGGGAGCCTCTGCCATGGTCTTTATGAGAGGTCTTCCCCTTATTACTTTCCTTGACCTCGATTTCCCCCCTCTAAAGTAAGGCTGAAGGAGCTCTGATTTGAGGTCCTGGGAGCTTAAAATGCCTAACTCACTCTTGACTGTGTAACTGGAAACTTTTGGTGTTAAAGTCATTGTACTAACTACTTAGACAGGGCGTCTTCTGTCTGGCTGTCCTTGCATTCAATGTGCTGGCAGCAGATGGCCAGATAAGCCCAGGGTCACTTGACTGCAGCTCAGCATTGCTGTGGACAGTTGCATCTGGGTTCAGCCTCGGTGAGTTTAAGGGAATCACACTGGCATAACTTTCCGCCTCCCCTGTTCCATGAACACCCCATGAACATCTCTTGGCTACAGCCAAGAGTGACCTCAGCTGAGGCTGCACTGGAGCCCTCTCTGGTTCTGTGGGCAGTGGTCCAGGGCAGCCTCACACCTTTACCTATCACACAAGCTGACTTTCCAGAAGATCACAGCATCTCGCCCCTAGAACCACATGACTCCAGCCTGAGCACCGACAGGGCCTTGGTGTTGGCCTGGTAGTTCCATTGTGATTTTAGGAGAAAAGGGTCCCATAGTCAAAGCCAAGTTAAATGTCATGTTCAGATTAGAAAGTGCTATCATATATCTTGTACATTCAACAGGCTCCCCATAACCACAAGCCGGGGCACTGAGCCATCGCCCAGATTCCTGCCATGACCTTGACCTTGCTGTGGCTGCTTCATAACGGGCACCTTCTAGGCACTGCCAAGGCCTCTGCCTTCCCACACTGGCCTTGCAATAGTGAAGAGAAAACCTACCCAGCTCTCCACCCGAAATGGAGAAGTCTCTCTCGAGAATCGCCCACTTCTGGATGTGGTAGGGCCGGGCTGCCGCGTTTGTGTTGACCCTCCGGATCCCCTCTTCAATGGCCTGGTACACGGCCTCATCCTTCTTCCCCACGATCTCGGACACTGTGGTGGCTCTGCTGCCCACCCGCTGGCAGAACTCCACAGCTTGTTCGGTCAGATTATCAGTTGGGTCAGAGGTCTCTGGGTCCAGAGCGCACTGAAGAGCCAGAGATGAGATGAGGACCAAGCCTTACCCCACAAGACATAAGCCCTGGTCCTGGTCTTACTGCTGTCGGCAAGGGTGTGAATCATGTGAGTTCTGTTTCAAAGAGATGGTTCTAGAATGAGTAGCCGCTACTGTGTTGAGCCTCGTGTTACTGTGGAAGGAGCAGTGGTCTCAGGATTAGAAGACCTCGGTCAGTGATGTCGTCACCTATAAAGCAGGGACCCTAACTCCTGCCTGTCTGCAACCCTGAGGCCCAAGTACCTGCCGAGAGCAATGAGGGAGGGCAGCAGCACTTTGTAAACCGGAAAGTGCAAGTAACATGTAAAGGATCCTCACGGTGGCATGTGTGGGACGGAAGGAATTTCCACGTGCCACAGATGCTCCTACAGTGCAGGCAGCACGGACTCGAGTCATTTCAGAATGAAGCCATGAGATCTGCCTGGGCCCTGTGCTAAATGTGGCTTCTGCCAGCCCGACACACAGACCCCATCACTGGCTGTTACTTCTGAGCCGGGGCCCCCCCAGACACACCTTCAAGGTGAGCAGCATGGACAGGAACTTTCTCTGGTCCCCGATCAGCATGGCGTTGCTGATGATGGGCAGCTCCATCTTCACGGCCTCCTCGATGGGCAAAGGAGGCACATTCTCCCCACCAGCTGTGATGATTAATTCTGGGGAGGCAAGGCCAGGTCCCCGGCAAAGAATGTACGTCAGGTAGCCCAGCTGAATCACAACCCAGGACTCACCACACCCCGGAAGCCTCAGGTACAGCAGGCAACACAGCTGGAGATGCCCCTTAGCTGGGAGCCAAGATGCAGTGCCTGGCCCTCCGAAGCACCTCACACCTGCGGGGGGGCTGGTGGTCCCCCAAGGACAAATGCCCACCCAGGGACCCCTCTCAGCTCATCATCCAAGACATCTCATCCATGGCCCCCTTCTACCAGCCCCAGTTCCTGCCCCTGAATAGCCCGTGTCATTTCCCTTCCCTGCCTTTGCTTAATAACCACCATCCCTGTCACGCACAGCACTCACTACCATGCTAAGCACCTCACATAGAGTAATTCATTTAACTGTCACAATAAACCTATACTGAAGCAGACACTGTTACTGTTTTTGCAGATGAGGAAACCGAGGCACAGAGATGTTCGGTAACTTGTCCAAGCTCACGTGCTAGTAAGTAGCAGAGCTAAGATTTAAAATCCAGTCCAGGTCCAGAGCCCGTACTGTCACCTGCCCGGCTAGGATGACTCTCCCCTTGCTTGCACCCTTCCCTGGAAGGTCCCCCCCGCTTCTTTCCTTCTGTCCAACAGACTGCCAGGCACTCAGTGCCCTGACCTGTTCTCTGATACTAATAATGGCTCACTTCTAGGGTAGATGGCAATCAATTCAACAAAATAAATTGCACGAATGCACATCGACTGATTTTACTGAGACTACCGTCCCTCCGTTCTAATTTAGCAAAGATTAGTTGGTCGCATTCTGTGCACAGGTCCTGTGCTGACATCAGGCACAGAATACAGCAAGGTTGGCCATGGCTGCAAGGAGCCCACCATGCAGTGGGGCAGTGAGACAGGGAGGCACAGGGGCTGCAGGGCCAGAGCAGGGAGGCGCCAGGCCCAGCTGCATGCTGAACATGAATGGGGGTTGGCAGGCAGAGGCAGGACAGGAGCAGAAGCTCACAAGCCTTATACGGGAGCTGCAGGTAGCAAGTGAGGCAGAGGCTGGAGAGGGAGTAGGATGGATCTCGGAGGCCTCTCGTGCTGCCTGAGGAGCTGCGCTGGGAGGCGGAATGAAGTGACAGTAAAGTCCTGGGGCGCTCTGGCAACTCGGGTGAAGAGTGGTTATTTAGGGGTGGGCCGGCTAGAGAGGAAGCCGTGACAAGTGTCTAGATGATCAGAGTTTGTCTAGGACAGCAGAAGTGAGGAGGAAAAGACAGACTGGAAATGTGGAACTACAACAACGCAGCCTCCCCCACATATGCCTCATCATGGCCGCCTCATTCCTGCCCTTTTCTCCCCACTGCCGCCCTCTGCATTCTTACCAGCGTCTTTTACCATTAGTAAAAGATAAAAACCCTTAGCAAACTACAGCTGGAAAGACACTTCTTTAATCTGATAAAGAACATCTACAAAATTTTTACAGCAAACATACTTCTAAAATTTTTTTTGTTTTTTTAAGACACAGTCTGGCTCTGTCACCAGGCTGGAGTGCAATGGCGCAATCTCAGCTCACTGCAACCTCAGCCTCCTGGGTTCAACGTTTTTCCTGCCTCATCCTCCTGAGTAGCTGGGACTACAGGTGTGCGCCACCATGCCCAGCTAATTTTTGTATTTTTAGTAGAGACGGGGTTTCACCATGTGGGCCAGGATGGTCTCGATCTCCTGACCTCATGATCCGCCTGCCTCAGCCTCCCAAAGTGCTGGGATTGCAGGTGTAAGCCACTGCACCCAGCCAAACATGCCTAGTGAATAAAATAATGCTTGTTCCCTGAGATCAGGAACAAAACAAGTTTGACCACTACCACCACTTGTATTCAACACTGCCCTGGAGGTCCCGACCTGTGCAAAACAACAAGAAAAAAATATCATTTGTCATTATTTGCAGATGATATAGTTGTGTCCATAGAATATTCAAAAGAATATATACACTACTAAATTAAATATGTGGACTGATCAAGGTCGTTTGATATAAGGCCAATATGCAAAACGCAGTTGCATTTCTATATACTAATAGCGAACAAATAGACAAAAAAAAATTTCACAGCAACATCTGATTTTAGAAATGATATTATTTAAAATAGCATAAAAAATTATTAGAAGTAAATACAAGGGCAGGGCATAGTGGCTCATGCCTTTAATTCCAGCACTTTGGGAGGCTGAGGCAGGAAGATCACGAGGTCAGGAGTTCGAGACCAGTCTGACCAACATAGTGAAACCCCCGTCTCTACTAAAAATGCAAAACTTCGCTGGGGGTGGTGGCATGTGCCTGTAATCCCAGCTACTCAGGAGGCTGAGGCAGGAGAATCACTTGAACCCCAAGAAGAGGAGGTTGCAATGAGCTGAGATCACGCCCTTACTGGAGTGCAGGCGACAGAGAGAGACTCCATCACACACACACACACACACACACACACACACACACACAAGTAAAATACAAGGAAAGATGTACAAAAATCTCTAGCCTAAAAAATATAGGCTGAATGCAGTGGCTCACACCTATAATCCTAGCACTTTAGGAAGCCGAGGTAAGAGGATTGCTTGAGCAGCCTGGGCAACATGGCAAAACCCCCTCTCTACAAAAATAAAAAATTAGCCAGGTGTAGGGGCTTGCACCTGTGGTCCCAGCTATGTGATCGAGATCATGCCACTGCACTCCAGCCTGGGCAACAATGCGAGACCTTGTCTCAAAAATAAATAAATAGCACATTATTGAGCGAAACTGAAAAAGACCTAAGTAAATGGAGAGAGAGATTTATCATCTTTGTGAATTGGAAGACCCAATATATAAAGATGTATTTTTCTCACCAAATTGATCTACAGATTTAATGAAACCAAAAATCAAAATTCCAGCCAGTTTTTGAGGAAACATGCAATGAAAAGTTCCTATGGAAATGAAAATGGCCAAGAATAGCCAAGGTCGTCTTGAAGAAGAAAAAGACCAGGTCTCTAAGGACTTAAGCGGATATCTAGCTCGGTCATAGAGCTATAGAAATTAAGACACTGGGTACTGGTGCAAGGATAAGTGAATAGAACAAGAGAACAGAGTAGAGTCCACACAGACCTCTCACAGGCAGTCACTTGGTCAAGGACACAGGTATCACTGCAAGGCAAGGAGGAAGGGACGCTGTGTCAGTTGGATATATATTTGGAGAAAAGCTATCTGGACCCTTACCTCTCATTATACTAGTTCTAAAAGGAGGGCCAGCTCTAGTTGAATTTGGTTTTCGGGCTACTATCCTCTTTCAAGAACGTGGGTCCCCTCATCTGCCGTTACAAAGAGGAACACCAGGTGGCGCCCAAGGCACATCCAAGCAGCCACCTGTCGCTCCCGGGGTCTTCTGGGAGGGTCCCTGGCAGGGCTCACCAGCCTGCACATCTCAGGGCTCCAACGCCACCGTGACGTTTTGTCCCTCCCTGGGGGCTGAGCTTCCATGGCCATCAGCTGGGGCCTGGGCACGGTCGCACACTGCCTCTGCGTGACATCCACAAAGTAGTTTACCCACTCGCTTAGCTTGTTTCGCCCATGAGGCCCTGGCACGGGATTCCCACGTGGGTGCCGCGGACGTGACACCAACTCAGGTGAAGTAGGTAGAACGTACTTCTACAGAGGCATCCCCAGCTATTTCTGTCTCTGTGGGAAGTTTGTCTTATTTTAAATTTTATATCCAACGTGCATTCTATTCCCCATCATATCCGTGTTTGCATCTAAAAATACGTAATACTTATGCTCTTGAATCTTCTGGAAAGACTTGCCTTATTTCTCTAAAGGTCTCATTTCAGCTCTAAGCTCCACCATTTACCAGCTGGGTGACCTTGGACAAGTTATTTAACCTCTCTGGGTGTCCTCATTAGCAAGTTAGGGTTCATAGAAGAGAGGAGTAAATAAAACGATGTCACTAAAGGTGTGTGACACATAATAAAGGCTCAAGACTGGCGCTGCTATAAACAGTGGTGGCAGTGGACTTCCTGTTCCCACCCCACTATAGCTGTCCAGGCGCTGGCCTTTTTGTTTCTGTTTGGTTTCGTTTTATTTTTGGAGACAGAGTTTAGCTCTGCCTCCCAGGCTGGAGTGCAGTGAGGCGATCTCGGCTCACTGCAACCTCCACCTCCCAGATTCAAGCAATTCTTGTGCCTTAGCCTCCCGAATAGTTGGGATTACAGGTGCACACCACCATGCCCAACTGATTTTTTGTGTGTTTTTAGCAGAGACGGGTTTTCACCATGTTGCCCAGGCTGGTTTTGAACTCCTGAGCTCAGGCAATCTGCCTGCCTGGGTCTCCCAAAATGCTGGGATTACAGGCATGAGCCACCGCACCCAGCCTGGGGTGCTCACCTTTGAGGCGCCCAGTGATATAGAGGAAGCCATCAGCATCCAGGCGGCCAGCGTCACCCGTGTGCAGCCAGCCTTCCTCATCGATGGCTTCACACGTCTTGTCCTCCATGTTCAGGTAGCCCATGAAGATAGTGCGGCCCCACAGGCAGATCTCACCAATGCCCTCTGCATCCTGGTTCACCAGCTTCACCCGACAGCCGGGCACCACCTTGCCTGAGCTGGTGAGGGAGGGGTCGGGAGACTGGTCAGAGGGAGCCTTCTTCTCCCAGCCCCCATGGTGGGGGGGGGCGGTCTTCACTGATGGCTAGAAGGTATCCCCTCACAGGGCTTTTTGTATTTTTTTTTTCTTTTTCTTTTTCTTTTTTTTGAGACAGAGTCTCGCTCTGTCGCCAGGCGTCAGGCTGGAGTGCAGTGGCTCGATCTCGGCTCACTGCAACCTCCGCCTCCTGGGTTCAAGCAATTCTCCTGCCTCAGCCTCAGCCTCTTGAGTAGCTGGGACTACAGGTGCACACCACCATGCCCAGCTGATTTTTGTATTTTTAGTAGAGACAGGGTTTCACCATGTTGGCCAGGATGGTCTCAATCTCTTAACCTTGTGATTCGCCTGCCTCAGCCTCCCAAAGTGCTGGTATTACAGGCGTGAGCCACCACGCCCGGCCAGGGCTTTTGTGTTTTAAGAGGGGACTTAGAGCTGAAAGGTAGAGCCAATTAAAGGGTTTTAGAGAATGAACGAAAGAAGGAACAGAGGAAATGGTAATGGTAGAACTTGGAGCACTGTGATAGGCTGTCAGGGAGAGGGGCTATTGGAGCACAACAGATGATCTCCTAAATCACTCCTCAGAATGGACCGCCCTCACCACCCATTAGGAGACCGGCCTGGTCCCCCACTCCCACCCCAGCTGGCCCCTGGAACACCCTGGAGCACACCCCACCTCAGGAGAGGGAGGGGCCGGAGGAAAACTGCTCCATAGGTAGACCCCTGTTCAGGGGACGCCTGGGCTGTGTAGGCTGTTTTCAACCACAGACATACACGACACAGTGGCAGAGGCCACCCCCACTAGACTGAGGAGGGTAAGCTGGGGACTCGGCCCAAGGTGGCAGTGCTGGCTCTCGGAGGCTCCACAGCCCAGCGGCCAGGTCTCTGGGACCCAACTGGTGTATAAAGAAGAGGGGGTCCCCAGGGCACTCAGCAGGAGTGCCAGCAAGGGCATGTTGGCGTGCACGTGTGCAGCAGCCTCCAGCCTCACCTGTACAGCCGGTAGTTATAGGGGCTGGACATGAAGTGGGGGCCTGAGGTCTCACTGAGGCCATAGCCCGCATACAAGCGGATGTTGAGGCCCAGGAAGAAGTGCTGTGTCTCTGCCGTCATGGGGGCCGCTCCATAGAAGTTCTTCTGACACTTGGCAAAGCCCAGTGCCTGGCGGACCTTGGCTAGCACCAGGTAATCTGCCAGTCTTGTTGTGAAGGGCTTCAGGTCGCTGGTGGGAGAAGGAGAATGGTTCACAGAAGAAATCACACACACACACACACACAAACACACACAAACACAAACACACAGACACAAACACAAACATACAAACAAACACAAACACACAGACACAAACATACACACACAAACACAAACATACAAACATACACACAAACACATACAAACACACCACACACAAACACACAAACACACAGACACAAACACACAAACATACACACAAACACACTCAAACACAAACACACACAGACACAAACACACACATACAAACACACACACAACACAAACGTACAAACATACAAATACATACAAACACACACACAAACACAGACACACACACAAACACAAAAATACAAACACACAAACATAAACACACACAGACACACAAACACACAGACACATACACACACACACACACACACACACAAAAGGGTGGTATTCAGTAAGAACACACTGGCTCAGCCATTGCAGTTGTCTGTTCCAGTTGGTTTGAATATTCAGCCTGCCTGTCAACACGCATGCAGAAGCAGGTATGCAGGCACACGCTGTGTGCAAATGTGTCTGAAACCAGGAAGTCAAACCGATTCAGCTGCGTACAGGTGTAGAGGCAACAACACAGACGCATGCCATTTTGCACACACAATACACATGCACAGACTTGAAGTATATACTTGTGTAGACACAGGTACAAACGTGGGACCCCAGTGAAGCCCACAAATGCTTTGCTCGTGCACATTCACTTTTCATGTCTGTGCAAATGAAGCTGTGGGTGCACAGGTGTGTATACACATCTCATGAAACATACCATTTCACAGACACTTGGGGAATGGGAACTACTAAACTGAAACCAAGTCTGATTCATGTCACTGACGCTCCCATAGCACTATGTGGGAATCTAAAAAGCCATGGAAAGATAGAAAGGGGCGAGATCGGAGGGGTCACTTGGGATGCTGAAAACGCTGGAAAGGCAAAGTCCTCATCGCTGTGGCCTCTTCTCCAGCCATCCACTGAGGTCAGGAGACCTCAGGAGACTGTGCCAAGAGCTGCTCCTAGGGAGCTGAATTTCACTTCGGAGAAACCAACTTAGTCCTCGCAGTCAGAATCCAAAGGTTGAGTGACTGTTCCCAGCAGGGCCTGGGAAAAGCACAGGCGCTGAAGCCCGGTCATGGACGGGGCCTCTGCATGGGTTCTCCAGAGCTGCCCGGACACTGGCGCTGGGACGGGCATGGCCTATCAGACCCACGCCGTGTTCTGGGTTATGACCAAGCCTGCCGCCTCCCCAGGCCTCCTGCCCATGGACCCTCTGTACCTGCCAGCGCAGGTGAGGTTCTGCTCCAAGGTCACCGACATGGCCCACAGCAGCATCTTGCGCCGGATGAAGCCAGACTGAGCCGCTGCCTCCTGGATGCGCTCCATGATCTTCTCCCACACCCGGGGCACCCCCATGTGCGACGTGGGCTCCACCTCCCGCAACGTGTTCACCAGGCTCCCCTGTTCACACCAGAAGAGGCAGGCCTGCCAGGTCAGGGACAGCTGGGGACCAGGGGGGCCCTCTCACCAGCCAGGCATGCAGACACCTTGCAGGCATGCCAGCAGCACACACATGCTTGATGGGCACCCACGCACACCTGCACACAAGGTGTGGCACATACTGTCGGCTCAGTGGCCTTCGCCTCCCTCTCTGCATGCGGAACCCTGGTAGCAGGCAGCTGTCAAGCGGCCAGTGCTTCAGAAGGACCCCAGTCTCGTCCCAGCCCTGCGCGTGGTGACTCAACTCAGACACAAAAATCCCATTCTCCTCCGCAGTGTTCAGTTTGAGAACAGACAGGTGACACTTTGGGCCACTGAGATGCAGGCGGAGGGAACGTTGCTGGGGTGTTTCTGGGAAGTTTTCCTCACAGTTAAAATAAAGGTCCCAGGAACAGGTGTCTCCTGTGAGGCTGGGATTCAGGGAAGGGCCGTAGCCAACAGGTGACACTCTGAGGACTCCCGTCCTTGAGGGTGTCGCAAGCCCCACGAACCACTCTGACTCAACTTTATGTAATGGCATCAGGCACCCTTCTTGTTTGGTCATCTGAGTCAGGCTGTGTCCACTGAGTTCTGACTGATACATGCATAGGAACAGCACACACACAAATGCACACGCAGGTCCCATGGACACACGTGGAGGTGCCCTGGCACACAGGCTTGGACAGACACACAATAGAGGCAGACTGACCTTCAGGGCGTCGGGTTCAGCAAAGCAGACCTGGGCCCCCCACTGGATGCCCGTCCACAGGTCGTAGATCTGGGCAGCAATGTGGCTGAGGGGCAGGTAGCTGACCACTACCTCCTGCTGCACTTCTGCTGGTTGGATGTCGCCGGCCTGGCTCCCGTACCGCGCTGTCCACGTGATCTGGAGGACAGGCAGATGGGCCCCAGCAGCATCCACAAGCCGCTCCGGCAGTGCTCACCACTGTGACCACCCTGGGGGCCAGCCCCCGCGTGGTGCCCTCTGTGGCATCTCTGCAGGCTCTGAAAACCCCAGGACAGGCCTCCCCTTCCCCTTGCTGGGCTCATTCTGGGCCACAGATTGAAGGGTTGTTCTATCCCAGCTCCCAGACAGAACGGAGGGGCCTGAGGAGCTTCCCCAGGGGCTACTGGGCAGAGCCATGGTCCAGATTCACCCACTATCCCCCCCACCCGGCATCTGTCTTACATTGTCTTGACTCAGCATCACGCCCTTGGGGTTCCCAGTGGTGCCTGATGTATAGACTAGCACACAGCACTGGTTGGGCTGCTGGGCGTCGATGATGGCGTCCAGGGCTTCCTCGGGCACTTCATTCCCAAGCTCCATGAACTCCTCCATCTGCAGCCAGGTGCAGGGAGTAGGCAGGCTAGGTCAGCTGGGTGGGCCCAGCAGGCCCCGCCAGGCGCCCAGGGTCCCGCTGCCCATACCGTGTACACATGGGTCATCTTGTTTGGAGGAGGTTCTTTGTATATCACGACTGCCTTTAGATGTGGCAGCTGTTTCCAGATCTGCATGGACCGGAAAAATAAATCGGGTTTCAGCAAGAGAAATGTTGCCTCCTGAAAAGCACCCCATCTCCCTGTGTGAGTATGCTTGGCAAAGGTCTCTGTGTGCCCCATCTCTGAACTGTGATCCCACCAGGACAACTGCCACCCTTCACTTGTAGTTTCCCTCCTGAGAACTTGGGAGCCGTAAAGGTGGGGATAGCCAGGGGCCTGGGGATGGCTCATTTTTTTCCACTGGAGAAAAACCACCAAACAAGCTGGGACTCGGCTGAAAAACCCATGATCCAGCCACACAATGCAGCAGTTCTAGAGGGAGTGGAGGAGAGGGCAGAGGACAGAGGGAGAGAGTTCTATGTGCAGAGAGTGAGTGGTTTCTAGGATGTATTATTAAGTTGAAAAAGAAATGTGTACACTATGCATATATGTAAAAAAAAGGTGCAATGTGAATCTATGTGTGCACACAGGTATCTACTTATATTTACAAAAACAGCCTGGGTCAGGAGCTCACGCCTGTAACCCCAGCACTTTGGGAGGCCAAGGCGGGCAGATCATTTGAGGTCAGGAGTTCAAGACCAGCCTGGTCAACATGGTGAAACTCCGTACTACTAAAAACACAAAAATTAGTCAGAAGTGGTGGCGGGTGCCTATAATCCTAGCTACTCAGGAGAATCACTGAGGCATGAGAATCACTTGAACCTGGGGGGCAGAAGCTGCAGTGAGCCGAGATAGTGCCCTCCAGTCTGGGTGACAGAGAGAGGCCCTGTCTCAAAAAAAAAAAGACCCTGGAAGGTTAAACCAAAACCTGAGTGACTTGCCAATGTATAGGCAGAGAGGGAATAAAGGTAAGAAGAAAGGGAGGAAAGCGAAAATTCTTTGAGTGTACATGGTTTTGATTTTGGAATCATGTAAATGTTTTAACCATTTGAAAAATAAAGTTATATATAAAAGGAAGTCAGGTGTGGTGGCTCATGATTGTAATCCCAGCCACTTGGGAGGCGGAGGCAGAAGGATCACTTGAGGCCAGGAGTTTGAGACCAACCTGGGCAACATAGTGAAGCCCAATCTCTGGGGGAAAAAAAATACACATACACACTCACACACACACACACACAGATTTAGAAAGGAAAAAAAATGAGTTCCTAAAACTTGAAAACACTCTGAAAGAAATGAATTAGTCCGAGATCAAATGAATTAGTCCAGGTAGTAAAGGCTACCTAACCAGCAGAAACAATAAAATAAAATAAATGAATTAGACCATATTCTAAGTTGGTAACAAAACCCCACACACAAAGAATTACATCAAGATCAAGGAATTTTATAATAGTGAACTTAGATTCCTCTCTTTTAGTGGCACTTACTCTAAAGGCAAAAAGGAATTTGAAATTCTATGCAATAGTCTTATTGGTTTCCGGGGTTTTGTTCCGTTAGTTTTATTTGTTTTGCTTTTATTTTGGAGACAGGTTCTTGCTCTGTGGCATCAGCATGGCCCACTGCAGCCTCAAACCCCTGGGCTCCCATGATTCTGCCTCAGCCTCCCAAGTAGCTGGGACTACATGTTCACATCACCACACCTGGCTAATTAAAAATTTTTTTTTGTAGAGACAGGGTCTCACTATGTTGCTAGGCTGACCTTAAACTCCTGGGCTCAAGAGATCCTTCTGCCTTGGCCTCCCAAAGTGCTGGGATTACAGGCGTGAGTTGCTGGGCCTGGCCTTATTGTTGGTAATAATATCGATACCACTATTTTGAAATTATTTGATATATACTGTAAGATTACATTAATGCTATTAGAAACTACGATTTTAAGGTAGAATAAAAGAAATACAAGAATATTAAAAATACAATCAAAGAAAGTAAGCTAAAACCTTGCAGTATAAAATTTGAAATGTTATAGAAGAGAACTATCAGTGTGAACTCATGATTTTTTGCTAAAATATATATTCCTGAGACTTCTGATTCTGGTCATAAGAGGGTAACATCCATCATTGCACTGTAAATACTAGGAAAGTGAATAAAACATAGAAAGCAATTGATTTCAGATACTGGCGTACAGACAGCTCAGGACGGAAATCCCTGATTGAGGGAAACAGATGAGGTGAGCCTTTAAGTGTGCCCCAGCTTTGTGCCCATGGGCAATTTTGGGGTTATGGCAAAGAGAGAGAGAGAGAGAGGATAATACAGAACCCAATTGTCTTACTGAGTTGAGGTAACCCAGATCAGAACTCAGGAAAGCTGAGGTGGCTAGAATTTGTGAGACAGAACACCAGAGAGGAAAGAACTATACAGACAGAATTCTAGAAATTCTTCTAGGGTCTTTAATTGACTCTGCATCTGCACATGCATAGGATGAAACTCCATGAAGCTGGAGGCAGACCCATGGCCGGAGCTGGAAGTCAAACAATGGCTGATGTAGGAATTGCTCATGGTTCCCCCCTGCTGCCAGCATGGAGGGACCCATCAGGCATTAAACAGAGACCTAGAAGGGTCATGTCTTAGTAAGGGGACTAAATTAGCCGTAGTAATGGGACTAAATTAGCCGTAGAGTAAAGGCTATCTAAAGGCCTGTAAAAGCCTTAAAGACAGCCTCAAAATAAAGTTCAGAGAGAAAAAAAATGGAAAAAAATTACCTGTTGGACAATATCAAGAAATCTGACATACATGTAATTGAAGTCCCAGAACATTTATTTAATTGAAAAACAGTCTGAGAAACTTTCAAATTTAAATTGGTGGATTAAAACTATAAATCCACTAATTCCAGAAGCTCAATGACTCCTGACCAGGATAAACACAAAGAAAACCACCTTAAGATACAACATAACCAAATTGCTGAAAACCGGTGAAAAAGGAAAAGAATCTTAAAAGCAGCCAGAGAAACAAAACACACTAAAGAAATCATAGACTTCTTGTTAGAAGTGATGCAAATGGAAAACATTGAAATGAAATATTTAAAGTGATTAGAAAAAAACCCTGTGAACTCATAATTCTAAAACAGATAAAATGACTTTTAAAAAATGAACCCAGAAACAAGCACCTTTTCAGACAAAGGCAAGCTGAGAGAACGTATTGCCATCAGACCTGCACTATAAGAAATGTTAAAGAAAAGTTCTTACGGCTGAAAAGATGATATCAGATAAAAACTTGGATCTACTGAAAGGAGAAAAGTATCAGAAATGGCAAACGTGTGGGTAAATATGAAACATATTGTTTCCCTCTTTAAAAATTTCTTCGAAAGATACTGAACTGGGCTGGGTACAGTGGCTGTAATCTTAGTCTTTTTGGGGGCCTCAAACCCCTGGGCTCCCATGCCTGCAATCTTAGTATTTTGGGGGGCCCAGGTGGGCAAACTGCTTGAGCCCAGGAGTTTGAGACCAGCCTGCGCAACATAGCAAGACTCTGTCTCTACAAAAAATACAAAAATCCAGCTGCTGTCATTCATTTTACTTCCATAAAGGTTATAAACCCCACGATACACTTTATTACTCTTGCTTTCAACAGCTGAGTATCTTTTTCTTTCTTTCTTTCCTTCCTCCCTTCCTTCCTTCCTTCCTTCCTTCCTTCCTTCCTCTCTCTCTCTCTCTCTCTCTCTCTCTCTGTTCTTTGACAGGGTCTAACTCTGTCACCCAGGCTGGAATGCAGTGTTGCAATCACAGCTCACTGCAGCCTCATGTGACTGTAGTCCCAGCTACTCGGGAGGCTGAGGTGGGAGGATTGCTTGAGCTCAGGAGGTTGAGGGTGCAGTGAGTCATGACTGCACCACTGCACTGCAGCCTGGGTGACAGAGTGAGGCCCTGTCTTGGGGAAAAAAAAAAAAAAAAAAGATACTCAAAACAAGAGTGGTAACAATGTATTGTGGGGTTTCTAACCTCTAGAGAAGTAAAATGGATGACAACAGTTGAAAGGTTAGGAGGGAAAGGGACGTGGGCTGTTGTGTGCCTCCACATTTCATGGGAAGTGGTATGCCTGAGAGTACATCGTGGGAAGTGAAAAATGCACATTGTAACATCAGAGCTACTGATGGAGCAACAAAGGGCAGCTGATAAGCCAGTGGCGATCAAATGGAATACTAAAACAAAACAAGATAAAAAATCCAAAAGAAGTCAGGAAAGAGGAGAAAAGGAACAAAGAACAGATGGGACAAATAAAAAAACAGCCAAATGGTGGATTTATACATAATTTTGTCAGGCTGCAGAAAAGCGCAAGAGTCAACTGTGTGCTGTCTACAACAAACTCACTTTAAATATAAAGACACAGATAGGTTAAAAGTAAAAGAATACAAAAATATATACATGCAAACATTAATTGTCAGAAACTTGGAGTGGCTATATTAATTTGAGGCAATGTAGTTTTGGAACAAGAATTATTACCAGGGATAAGGAGGAATATTTCTTAATGATAAAGGATTATACAGTAACCTAAATATAATAATATAATAATCTAAACATGCATATGCTTCATAACAGAGCTCCAAAATGTATAAAGCAAAACCTAGTAGAACCAGAAGGAAACATAGATGAGTCTGCAATAATAACTGGAGGTTCCCACACTCCCTTTCTCAGAGTTTCATAGAGCAAGAAGGCAGAAAATCAACAGGGATACAGAAGGCAACATTAAAACACTACCAACCAACTTGATGTAATTAACATTTACAGAACATTCTAGCCAACAACTGCAGAGTACACTTCTTTCAAATATCGCTGCATTCACCAAAAGTCATCATTATTCTATCTCACCTACTCTGTACAGAGTGTCTCAGGCACCAAATGGCCTCAGGTAATGAGGGAAAGTTCTCTCTTTGGAGAATTCCAGCCGATGAATTCGAAAATCAACATTTTGCCACCTCTACTAAAATAATTAATTCAGGCGAACATCACCAAGGGATGCTAAAACCATTAGGAGAAACGTTGATGGGAAATTTCCCAGTGGCAGACGAGAAGGTGGTCACCACAATCTGAAGCCCAGCATCACCGAGAGTGGTACCACCTGCCATCACGTGCCTCTTGGGACAGTGCACTATGAAGGACACGGTTATCACCTATGAGGCGTTCTTGCCAAAAAGTTCAATCTGAAATGCATCAAGCATTTAGATCTAACAGGAAATATAGAAGTTAGAGCAACAAGTTAACTGACAGCAGAAGGTGGCGTCAGACAACCACAGAACATAAGACCTTGGACGAGACGACTCACCTAGTTACTGTAGTGTCTGTCTATGGCAGAACTTCTTACGGGGGATGTGTGTCAGGATCACCAGAGGGCTTGTGAAATGTGAGTGCTGGGCCCAACACCGTAAGTTTAGGACTCAGTAAGACCGGGGTGAGGCCTGAGAATTTGCATTTCTAAGTTCCCAGGTGATGCGAATTTGGGGACCACACTGATCAATGGAAGGGCTTTGTTCTGATCTGGAAGACACTTAAGAGACACCACCACATGCAACACGCAGGTCTGGTTTAGATCCTGATTCAAATAAGCCAACGATACGATGACATCGTGGGTGGAGAGACAGAAAGCAGAATGATGGCTGCCAGGAGGGAATAGGGAGTCGTTTAATGAGCACAACATCTCAATTTTGCAAAATGAAAAGAATTCTGGAGATGAATGGTGGTGGAAGTTGTACAACAATCTGAATGCACTTAACAGCACTGAACACTTAAAAATGGTTACGATGGTATGTTTTTATGTTACACGTATTTTGCTACAATAAAAAATTGGAAAAAAGACATTATGTGTGTATTAGATGATATGAAAGAATTAATTTGCTTGTGCTAGGTGGGACAAAGTTACAGAGCTTATCTGAAAATTGTTCATATTTTTTAGATACGCATATTGAAGTATTCAGGTAATGAAGTGACATGATATCAGAGATTTTCCTTCAAACTCCTCAGCAAAAAGGTGAATTAAAGAAGCGAGTATGATGAAAACGCTTCAATAGTGATTGGATCTGATGATAGATATATGGGGATTCTCTCTACTTTTTTGCTTGAAAACTTTTATAATACAAATTTTATTTTAAGCCAGATGTATTAGTCTGTTCTCACATTGCTATAAAGATATTGCAGTAACTTGGTAATTTATAAAGGAAAGAGGTTTAATTGACTCGCAGTTCTGCATGGCTGGGGAGGCCTCAGGAAACTGACAATCATGGCATAAGGGGAAGCAGGCACATCCTACATGGCGGCAGGAGACAGGGCGAGTGTGTGTCAGTGCAGGAAAGTCTGCCGTTTATAAAACCATCAGATCTTGTGAGAATTCACTGGCTCTCATGAGAACAGCATAGGGGAAACCATCCCCATAATCCAATCACTCCCACCGGGTCTTTCCCTGAACACCTGGGGATTACAATTCAAGATGAGATTTTTATGGGGACACAAAGCCTAACCATCACCAGGCATAGTGTCACATGCCTGTAATTCCAGCATGTTGGATTGCATGAACCCAGGAATTTAAGACCAGCCTGGGCAACATAGTGAGACCTTGTCTCTGTAAGGAAAAAACACAGAAGTTACCTAGGCATGGTGCTGCAGGCACCTAAAGTCCCAGCAACTCAGGAGGCTGAAGTGGGAGGACTGCTTGAGCCCAGGAGGTCGAGGCTGCAGTGAGCCATGATCACACTACCGTACTCCAGCCTTGGTGCCAAAGTGAGACCTTGTCTCAAAAATTTAAAAAACCAACCCAGAGCTACCATGAGCAAGCAGAACCAGGTATCTTATGTGTGGCCAACAGAGCCGGCATTCCTGGCTCGCTTCAAGGAATAGGTGGGCTACAGGGAGGGGCCCACTGTAGAGACCAGGAGAATCCAGCCTCAGCTCCCAGATGAAGATGGGGATCACAGTGACAAAGAAGATGAACAGCCTCAAGTAGTGGTTTTAAAAAAGGAAGACCTGCTGGGCGCGGTTGTTCACGCCTGTAATCCCAGCATTTTGGGAGGCCGAGGTGGGCGGATCACAAGGTCAAGAGATCGAGACCATCCTGGCCAACATGGTGAAACCCCATCTCTACTAAAAATATAAAAATTAGCTGAGCGTGGTGGCGCACGCCTGTAGTCCCAGCTACTCGGGAGACTGAGGCAGGAGAATTGCTTAAACCCGAGATCACGCCACTGCACTCCAGCCTGGCGCCTGGTGACAGAACAAGACTCTGTCTCCAAAAAAAGAAAAAAAAAAGAAAGAAAAAAAGAAAAAGGGACTCCTGTCACTTGAAGAAGTCACGAAAATTAAAGCAGAAATAAAGGCTGTCAGAGCAGATGAAGAACCTCCTTCAGCTGATGGAAGAAACCTATATCGAAAACCAGTCAAGCGTCCCTCAAATGAAAAATGTTCAGGTTTAACAGGAAGCTCAAAAAAGAAGCCAAATGAAGATGAAATCAATCAGGACTCAGTCAAAAAGAACTCACAAAAACAAATAAAAAACAGTAGGCTCCTTTCTTTTGACAACAAAGATGAAAATAAGTAAGTGTAAATAGTTTGAATTTGGTCTAAAAAAAAATTTAAAAAACCAAGCTTCCTTTTAAATACTGACCTGGGGTGGTCATTTCGTAACTCTGGGCCTCAGTTTCTTCAACTGCAAAATGGGGATGGGTGCACTCACATGGATTAGAACAAATCCTTGGAGGGGTCTGGAACCTGAAGGCAGAACTGGTTGGGTGCAAAATGTAAATGTGGGACCCCTTCTTCAAACCTTAGTAAGACTTTCAAGGCTAGGCGAGGTGGTTCATGCCTATAAGCCCAGCACTTTGGGAGGCCGAGACAGAGGATTGTTTAAGGCCAGGTGTTTAAGGCCAGCCTGGGCAACAGAGCAAGACCCCATCTCTACAAAAAATTAGCCAGGTGTAGAGTCCCATGCCTGTAGTTCCAGCTACTTGGGAGGCTGAGGTGGGAGGATCACTTGGGCCCGGGATGTCGAGGCTGTAGTGAGTTATGATTGAGCTACTTCACTCCAGCCTGGGTGACAGAGCGAGACAGGAAGAAAGAAAAGAAGAGAAAGAAAACAAAAAAAGAAAAGTGAGGTGGAGAAGAGAAGAGAGGAGAGGAGAGAAAAGAAAAGAAGAAAGAAAAAGAAAGAAAGAGAGAAAGAAAAAGAGGAAGGAAGGAAGGAAGGAAGGAAGGAAGGAAGGTAGGTAGGTCGGGCGTGGTAGCTCACACCTGTAATCCCAGTACTTGGGGAGGCCAAGGTGGGAGGATCACAAGGTCAGAAGTTCAAGACCAGTCTGGCCAACATAGTGAAACCCCGTCTCTACTAAAAATACAAAAAATTAGCCAGGTGTAGTGGCACGCACCTGTAATCTCAGCTACTTGAGAGGCTGAGGCAGGAGAATTGCTTGAACCCAGGAGGGGGAGATTGCAGTGAGCCGAGATTGCACCACTGCACTCCAGCCTGGGCAACAGTATGAGGCTCTGTCAAGAGAGAGAGAGAAAGAGGGAAGGAAGGAAGGAAGGGAGGGAGGGAGGGAGGGAGGAAGGAAGGAAGGGAGGGAGGGAGGGAGGGAGGAAGGAAGGAGGGAGGGAGAGAGCGAGGGAGGGAGGGAGGGAAAGAAAGAGAGAAAGAGGAAGAGAGAGAGAGAAAGGGAAAGAGAGAGAGAGAAAGAGAGAGAGAGAAGAAAGAGAAATAGAGAG
This sequence comes from Sapajus apella, assembly GCF_009761245.1. NCBI lineage: Eukaryota > Metazoa > Chordata > Mammalia > Primates > Cebidae > Sapajus > Sapajus apella. Next base: position 201,897 of record NW_022437154.1, read on the forward strand.
GAAAGAGAAAGAAAGAAGGAAGGAAGAAGAAAGAAAGAAGAGAGGAAAGAGGAAAGAAAGAAAGAAAGAAAGAGAGAGAGAGAAAGAAAGAAAGAATTTCAGAAGCCTGGGCTTTGTGTCAGGTGGAGCACGGGCCACAGCCCCGCGAAGCCAGCACCGCTTCCACAGGCCGAGGGTTGAAACCCTAAGGTTGATGACCCGTTCCCAACCCAGACGCTGGTCGGGGCTGGAGACCTCCCTCTGCCTCCTCTCAGTGACTCTGGCCTCCAAGGGCTGCCAGGAGCTGCCACAGCTACCTATTTCCTTCTCGTCCTGGTGGGAGGAGGAAGGGCATGCTCTGCCGCAGAGTATTCAGGGTGTGGCTGATTTAGGGTATTCAGAGCGGGCTCTGGCACTTTGTAAGCTCTCCATAAACGGTGCTTTGTGGAGAGATTGCGGCCCCTTGATTTCTCTCACAAATGGTTCTTAACGGCTCCCTCTTAAGAGCCTGCAGCACAGAGTCACTCTACTGCCGCCTGCAAGGGATGGGACCTTCAGTAAGTCATAGTTCACTTCTCTGGCCCTTGGTTTTCTTGCCTGTCAAATGGGTGAGGAGACCCATCTCCGCAGGGCGCTCAGTGGCGCCAGTGTGGCGTGAACCGCATCTGGCCGCTGCTGTGGCTACTGGCACCCTCCTTTCCCACTCTGGTCTGTTTCTTCACGTGTGAAATGGACAGAGGGGAGATTGGCGGGGATGGCTTTTCCAGTCCCTCCAGGTTCTGAAAGTTCCTTGCGTCTTAGAGCTCCTTTCTCTCTTGTCTTACAAGTGAAGACTGTAACAATGTCATGATCTACAAGCACTTACATGGTGCTGCCATGGGTTGGATTCTGTCCCCCGAAAAGAGATATGCCAAAGTCGTAACCCCCAGTACCTCGGAATGTGACCTTATTTGGAGACACGGTCTTTATGGAGGTAATGAAGTTAAAACAAAGCCATTAGGGTGGGCTGGATCCAATATTCCTGGTGTCTTTATAGAAATGGGAAATTTGGACACAGAGACAGACAGGACGATGACGTGAAGACACCGGTGGAACACCAGGTGAAGATGAAGGCAGAGGTCTGGGCCATGCGTCTACAAGCCAAGAAACACAGATGGCCAGCAAGCCCCGGAAGCCACCCAGTCACAGCAGCCGTGGTCCATGAACGCGGGTATCCGCCAAGAGCCAGACGCTGGTCTAAGAGTTATGCTCATACCAGCCCTTTGAGGTGACCTCTGCGGCTGCCACCATCCTCCCCAAGGCCACACTGCATTTGAGCTCTGGCAGGTCCAGCCCCAGCCCAGGGGTGTGTGCTCACCCACTTCTCTACACCTCCTCTGAGTTTAAACCCTGCTCAGAGGCCTCGGTGCGTCTGGCAGGGCAGCTCTGAGGTCTTCCCGGGGCTACATTTTATTTTGCTGTGAGCAGGAAGTTCTTGGCCTGGCTGCCGACAGCCTCACCTGAGGCTATGTTAAAGTGCACTCTGACTTGGGGCTTCCCTCCAAGAGGTTCTGCCTCAAGGGTCTGGGCTGCAGTCTGGGCTTCCCCCAAGGAGGAGCTGCCCTGCTGGGAACGCCTGCCCTGCCTGCTTTTCTCTTTCAGGCTTTAGGAGACTTCACTAGAAATGAGGGTAGCGCCTGCTGCGGCTCCTCTGGGGATCCAGATCCCACAGTCATGGGTGGAGTCATTTGTCCCACCCTTGGGTACAGATGGCGAGGCTGTGGCCCAGGTGACATCTCCACAATCAGAGGCAGGCCAAGTCAATCTCTGAGGCCTCCTTTGAGGTGCAGGGAGCCCCTGAGTGCCTTGAAGGCTGTTGGGTTCAGCTGGGACACAGAGGTGTCCCCAGGCCACCACACCCCAGTATGGTGAATGCGGGGACAGAGCCAGGTAGGGGTGGGCCTCAGATCAGGAGGCATCATCAATGCGCCAGAAAAGACCCTGCTGGATCTAGAGGCGCTCTGAGCTCCTGCTCTGCCCCCACTGTGTCTGATTCGTCTCACCCCTCTCCCTGTGGCAGCCCTCACCGCCCCCCACCACCCTGTTCCTCACCTAGACTCGAGCGTTCAAGGTGTCAGAGTCCTAAGCCACTTACCTGCACTTAACCCTGCCACCGGCGAAGGACCCTGGCCCCACAGCTCCTGTTGCTGCTTAGGAGGAGACCCCGCCCCAAAGAGAAAGCCATGGGAGGCAGTGGGCTGGACAGGAGCCCTACCCAAGGCCCTGTCACCACTACCGGGGAACATCCCCCAGGCTCCATTTCCTTGCCTGTCAAATGCGTGGGTAGCCGCTGCCCTGCCTTGCTTGCTGTGTGTGCATTGGAGGGTTCCTGCTGAGGATGAGGGGAGACTCTGGGTGAAGGGTGGGAAGGTCCCGTGTGAGTTGGAGTGGAGGTGCATGGAGACGCCCAGCCTCTGACCCTATGCCCGCTGCCCCTTCCCCAAACCTTCAGGATCTTTTCCAGCTGCTTCTGCGTGTCCACCACAATGACGTTGGCGCGGCAGTCGTGGGCGATGTACTGGCAGGCCTCAGGGGAGCTGGTGGTGTAGATGCCAGTGATGATGCCACTGTAGGAGACCCAGGAGGATTCGCCTTGGGGCAGGTGCAGAGGGGCCACCTCCTTCCCCCAGCCCCCAGACCCAGTGAGCGGCCCCAGTGTGGCAGGAGGGGCTCCCAAGGCACCTCAGCACCACTGTCCCTGCAGAGAGGGTGCCAGACGCAGGTTCACCCAGAGCCCCAGGGAGGAGGCAGGATGGCGGGGAGTGGGTGGGGGCTACTAAAAAGAGATAAGGACCCTCTCCTACCCTCTGCCCACTGCTAACCCACTGGAGACCCTCCGCTGCCCCCGCCACTCACCCTGCGAACACTGCGCCCACTGCCGAGAAGAACCACTCCGGGGAGTTGAAGCCGAGGATGGCCACGCTGTGGGCCCGCTCCAGGCCGAGCTCCAGGCCAGAGGCAGACAGGCCAGGTCAGCCGGGCAGGTACTGGGACCCTCACGCTCCTCTCAGGGCCCTCACCCAGACTGCAGGGGACCCTGCAGGTCCCACCCTCCCAGTGTCCACTCAGTCAGAGAATCCCCTTGGAGCAGGAGGGGTTGGTCACTCAACAGCCCTCGCCGTCCCTCCCAGGGCCTTCCCGGGGAGTCCGCCCCCGCCTTCAGCCCAGCGTGCTGGGCTTCCAGCCTGGCCTGAATGTGATCACAAACGAAAAGCAAGAATCGAGTGCTTGGCGCATGGTCAGGACTCAGGAAATACAAGCTCAGTACGGGGCCCAGGGTGCGGGATCAGCTCTGTGCTCAGTGGTGGCTTTTTTTTTTTTTTTTTTTGAGACGGAGTCTCACTCTGTTGCCCAGGCTGGAGTGCAGTGGCACGATCTCGGCTCACTGCAACCTCCACCTCCCGGGTTCAAGCGATTCTCCTGCCTCAGCCTCCTGAGTAGCTGGGATTACAGGTTCGTGCCCCCATGCCTGGCTAAGTTTTGTATTTTTAGTAGAGATGGGATTTCTTCATGTTGGACAGGATGGTCTCAAACTCCTGACCTCGTGATCTGCCCAGCTCGGCCTCCCAAAGTGCTGGGATTATAGGCGTGGGGCACCACGCCTGGCCCAATTTTTCTATTTTTAGCAGAGACGGGATTTCACCGTGCTTGCGAGGCTGGTCTCGAACCCCTGACCTTACGTCATCTACCCACCTCGGCCTCCCAAAGTGCTGGGATTACAGGGGTGAGGGTGACTTTTACAGTTATTGTTCCTAAGGGCCTTGCCCAGTGGGCAGTTGGGGAGGAGGCCTATGAGGCCCAGAGCTGGCAGGCACACCTGGGCAGGGGACAGGACTTGCACAGGGGCCCCCTTACCTTCAGGAAGCCCTTGGCGGCTCTGCGGGCGAGCAGGTAGTACTGGGAGTAGGAGATGTGCTCCCACTTGTCCTGGCGCTTGAAGCCCAGAGCGCTGAGGTCCCCGTACTTGTCCAGGGCCTCGTAGAACATCCGATGCACAGTGTAGGGAAATTGTGGGCAGCTGGGGTCTATGCGCAGGCGCACCTGCCCATCAGCCCGAGTGGTCCACAGCGCCTCCTCTGTGGGGTGGGGGAGACCACAGCTTGGATCATGCCCGCCTGGGGTTGTCCCCAGGGGACCCTGGTCCTGCCCTGGGCAGAACTCGCAGCCCTTCTGGTGCTGACAGTGCCTTAGGTACTGGGCCTTGAGGCTGGCAGGCAAGGGTAGACTGGGGCAGGCTGGGAGACTGCCTGGAGGAGGAGGTCTGACCTAGCCTTGAAGGATGAGCAAAGTTTAGGGCTGCAGCAAGGAAGAGGAGAGGAAATAACTGGAGGACAGGTGGGGGGGTCCTAGAAACTCTGTTCCTTCTTTTATCCCAGCTGGAATTTGCCTCCCAAGGTTGGGCAGTGGAGCTCAGTCAGATCTCCAGGTGCCTTTGGGTGTCCGGCTTTCCCTACCCCCTGTGAATGGGTTGGGGACAGATCCAACTAGATAGAAGGTGAAAGCACCAAAGAGAACGACCCTCCCGAGGATCTGGAGGAGACTGAAAACCACCAGCCCTGCTCTCCAGCCTGAAAAGTCTCCCAGTCTCAGGAAATCACAGCCGTCCTTGCTCATCCTCCCTCACAAATGAGGTGTCTCATTTCGGGTTCACAGCATGGGGTTTGAAGCGCCCCCTGTCGCGCAGATGGGGCAGCTGCAGCGTGAGAGGTTCAGTCATTTACCCAAGGTCACACACAAAGGAGGTGCAGCATCAGGATTTGAACTCGGGTGTACCTGGTGCCGCAGCTCACACTCAGGACATTGGCCGGGGTGCCACCCGCCTTTAAGAGTCAGAGGCTTACTCTGTGTGTGGTGGGTGGGGACTGAGGTTGACCACTTAGTATGCAAGACTTGGGACAAGCCACTGAACCACTGAGTCAGTTTCAGGAGAAAGATGAGGACTCAGTTCTCAGGGTGGACATGAGGATTAAGAGAAAGGGTGTAGGCCGGGCGCGGTGGCTCACGCCTGTAATCCCAGCACTTTGGGAGGCTGAGGCGGGTGGATCACGAGGCCAAGAGATCGAGACCATCCTGGACAACATGGTGAAACCCTGTCTCTACTAAAAATACAAAAATTAGCTGGGCATGGTGGTGCACGCCTGTAGTCCCAGCTACTTGGGAGGCTGAGGCAGGATAATTGCTTGAACCCAGGAGGCGGAGGTTGCAGTGAGCTGAGATCGCGCCATTGCACTCCAGCCTGGGTAACAAGAGCGAAATTCTGGCTCAAAAAAAAAAAAGAGAAAGGGTGTATATGAAGCAGCTTTGGCCTGTGCCTGGTGCTCCATTAATGCACGTTTTCCATCTTTCCCTCTTTTCCAAGTTTGCAAAGGGAGTTTGGATGGGTGGTCTGGACCCTTGGGCCCGATGGGACCTCCATTCCTTGAGGCAAGGGTAGTGGTGCCACGGTGTTGGTGGGAAGGGAGGAGGGCTGTCCAGCACACATGGGGCTGTGCTGCCACCTGCTGGCCAGACCCACCTGACCCATTGGCCTGTCACTTGGTCCTTCCCTGAGGAAGACAGATGGACCAGATGAGCTTGTTCCTCCTCTTTGACACTCAGGTTGCATGCGGACTCTGAGGTTGGCAGAAAGAGGTAAAGATCTGGGGGCTGGGACAGGAGAGCCCATTCCTCCTCCTGTGGAGGGCGGAAGTGGGGATACATGGCAGCCTGCAGGAAAGGCCAGTGGGGCAGGAGAGGGTGCCAGAGAGAAGATCTTGCATACGACAGAGGCCAAGACCTCCCAGGATGGACGCCCTTGCCACTGGCCATGCTGGGGCCCGAGCCCTTGGGTAGTGGCGTGAGTCAAGGGCCACTGAGCCCCATCCACTCACTCCTCAGATCTCTGCAAGCCCTGCCCCATCTCCCGGGATGCCAGCCTGGCAGACCCTGCTGATCCACCTCTTCAGAGCCTTAACCACTGCATTTTGCTAAAAGTCCATGCCCAGAGCAGAAAGTCAGGTCCACATGGGTTCAGAAACCTCAGATCTGCCACTGCCTGCAGTGTGACTGACAAACCATTCTCTCAGCTACATCTCATCACCTGCAAATGTGAGGGGTTGGCGAGGACATGGGGACACAGAAGCCCTCATACAGTGCTGGTGGGAACGAGACGGTACCACCATGTTGAAAAACAGGTTAGCAGTTTCTGCAAGAGTTAAACATAAATTTACAGTACAACCCAGCAACTCCACTCTTAGGTATCTACCCAAGAGAAATGAAAACACGTGTCCCCATGAAGACTTACACACAGATGTTCTTCACAGCATTTTGAGTCAAAAAATTGAAACAGCCCAAATGCCCACTGACTGGGGAGTGAAAAACAAAATGTGGTCATAGAGTAGAATTATCTGCTCCGAAAGGAGCAAAGTGGCCCGGTGCGGTGGCTCACACCTGTCAACACAGCACTTTGGGAGGCTGAGGCAGGTGGATCATTTGAGTCCAGGAGTTCGAGACCAGCTTGGGCAGCCCCATCTCTACGAAAAATTTAAAAATTAGCCAAGCATGGTGGTAGGTACCTGTATTCCCAGCTACTTAGGAGGCAGAGGTGGGAGGACGTTTGAGTCTGGGAGGTCAAGGCTGCAGTGAGCCATGATCGCACAACTGCACTCCAACCTGGACAACAGAGTGAGACCCTGCCTCAAAAACAAAAAATAATTAAATCAGGCCGGGCGCAGTGGCTCACACCTATAATCCCAGCACTTTGGGAGGCCGAGGCCAGTGGATCAGCTGAGGTCAGTGGCTCAAGATCAGCCTGACCAACAAGGTGAAACCCCGTATTTAATAAAAATACAAACAAATTAACTGGGCCTGGTGGCAGGCGCCTGTAGTCCCAGCTACTCGGGAGGCTGAGACAGGAGAATTGCTTGAATCCTGGGGGCGGAGGTTGCAGGGAGCCGAGATTGCACCACTGCATTCCAGCCTGCGCAATGGAGCAACACTTGCCTCAAAAAAAAAATCAATCAATCAATCAATCAAATTAAATAATAAATAAAAATATATAGAAAGAAATAAAGTACAGATAGAGGCTGCAACATGGATGAAACTCAAAAACATGTTCAGTGAAAGAGGCGGTGCAAAAGGCCACCAGGAAAGGCAAAAAAAACCGAAAGCAGATTCGTGGTTGTCCCGTGCTGGAGGTGGGAGTGGGGAGTGACGGTGGAACACGCACAGGGATCGTTTTGGGGTGACAGAAATGTCCCCGCAGTGGACCGTAGGGATGTTTTGCAACTCTGTAAATTTGCTAAAGGTAATCAAATTGTGCACTTAAAATGGGTAAATTTGATGGCATATAAATTATAGCTCAATAAAGCTACTTAAAAAAACAGAGAGGGCCGGGCATGGTGGCTCATGCCTGTAATCCTAGCACTTTGGGATGCTGAAGCAGGTGGATCACTTGAGGCCAGGAGTTAAAGACTAGCCTGAGCAATATGGTGAAACCCTGCCTCTACTAAAAATACAAAAATTTGCCAGGTGTGGTGGTGCACGCCTGCAACCCCAGCTACCTGGGAAGCTGAGGCATGAGAATCGCTTGAACCTGGGAGGTGGAGGTTGCAGTGAGCTGAGATCGCACCACTGCACTCAGCCTGGGCAATAGAGCTAGATTCTGTCTTTAAAAAAAAAGCAGGAGGGGGGAATGTTGACCCCACAGAGTGGTGCAAGGATCCTGTGCGATGGCTGCAGAGCATGGCCAGGGCCTGGTATCCAGTGGCTGCTCAGTGGCTATTGGTTCTCTTCCCTCCCCTGGCACAGATTCCTTCTAGGCCTGGACCAGAGAAAAGGTGATTTACTCCCACGGGCACTTCTAGAAGCTCACGCTCCTCTGTATTCACCTGTTCACCCAGGTTGCCAAGAAGAGCAGAGGCAAGTCTTGTGATCTCCGAGCCAAACATTTTAACTTGAACATTTATAATCTCTCTTTTTTTCCTTTTTTTTTTTGGCATGGAGTCTCACTCACTATATGGCCCAGGCTGGAGTGCAGTGGTGCGATCTCAGCTCACTGCAGCCTCTGCCTCTTGGGTTCAAGTGATTCTCCTGCCTCAGCCTCCCGAGTAGCTGGGACTACAGGCGTGCACTACCATGCCTGGCTAATTTTTTTTTTTTTTTTTTGGTAGAGACAGGGTTTCACTGTGTTGACCAGGCTGGTCTCGAACTCCTGGCCTCAAGTGATTGGCCCGCCTTAGCTTCCCAAAATCCTGGGATTACAGGCGTGAGCCACTGTACCTAGCCACTATAAACTCTTTTTTGGTTTTTGAGACTAAGTCCTGCTCTGTCGCCCAGGTTGGAGTGCAGTGCCATTATCTGGGCTTACTGCAACATCCGCCACCTAGGTTCAAGTGATTTTCCTGCCTCAGCCTCCCGAATAGCTGGGATTACAGGTGTGTGTCAGCATGCCTGGCTAATTTTTGTATTTTGTAGTAGAGATGGGGTTTCACCGTGTCAGCCAGGTTGGTCTCAAACTCATGACCTCAGGTGATCTGCCTGCCCGCCTCTGGGATTACAGGAATGAGCCATGGGGCCTGGCCTATAATGTCTTTTTAATGACAAAAATATGCATACTTGTTCCAAGAAATACAGAACAATTTAGCAGTCTGTGATAGAAAAAGTGGTAGGCCCTCTTTCTGCAAGTATACATATAAGGACTTAAGTTTTATTTTGTTATCGCAATTGCTTTTTACGAAAAAAGAAAAAAAAAAAGGTGGTAGGGGGCGTGATCGTATTATTAATGTATTAATCATAGGTTGTAAACCCAAAATGCTCATGGGACCATGTGGGTAGTGTATCAGCATCATAGTAAAAAATGTAGTAATACATAATAAATGAATGAAGTGGCCCAGGATTTGCAGGTGAAACCCAAAGGCCGTTTTCTCTTCTCTTTTCCTTCCTTTCCTTCCTTCCCTCCCTCCCTCCCTCCCTCCCTCCCTTCCTCCCTCCCTTCCTTCCTCCCTTCCTCCCTTCCTTCCTTCCTTCCTTCCTTTCTCCCTTCCTTCCTTCCTTCCTTCCCTTCCTTCCTTCCTTCCTTCCTTCCTTCCTTCCTTCCTTCCTTCCTCCCTCCCTCCTTCCCTCCCTTCCTTCCTTCCTTCCTTCCTCCCTTCCTACCTTTCTCTCCCTCTCTCTCTCTCTCTCTCTCTTTCTTTTTGACAGGGTCTCATTCTGTCATGCAGGGCTCAAAAGATCCTTCAGCCTCAGCCTCCTGAGTAGTTAGGACCACAGCACAACACTAAGCTCAGCTAATTTTTTGTATTTTTGGTAGAGACGGGGGGGGTTGGCCATGTTGCCCAGGCTGGCATTGAACTCCTCAGCTCAAACGATCCTCCAGCCTTGGCCTCCCAAAGTGCTTGGATTACAGGCGTGAGCCATTGTGTCTGGCCATATATTTCTATTATACAAAAAAACTACAGGCCAAGTGCAGTTGCTCACCCCTGTAATCCTAGCATTCTGGGAGGCCAAAGCAGGGGGATCACTTGAGGCCAAAAGTTCCAGACATCCTTAGCAATAGAGAGAGACCTCGTCTTTATAAAAAGTAGATCCTGTCTCCATAAAAAGTTAACCAGGTCTGTGAAGTATGTAAAGTAATGTGTATGATAATTAGATTGATTTAGCCATTCTGCAATGTATACATAGTTTAAAACAACATGCTGTATACAATAAATGTGTACAACTTTTGTCAATTTAAAAAATAAAGTGGTTTTTTTTTTTTTTTTTTTGAGACAGAGTTTTGCTCTGTGCCCAGGCTGGAGTGCAGTGGTGCAATCTCAACTCACTGCAACCTCTGCCTCCCAGGTTCAAGCGATTCTTCCGCCTCAGCCTCCTGAGTAGCTGGGACTACAGGCGTGTGCTACCACGCCCAGCTCCTTTTTGCATTATTAGTAGAGATGGTGTTTCACTATGTTGGCCAGGATGGTCTCGATCCCTTGACCTCGTGATGTGCCTACCTCGGCCTCCCAAAGTGCTGGGATTACAGGCGTGAGCGCCCAGCCAAAAACAAAGTTTTTTAAAAAGGAAGAAAAGCTGCAGTGCAAGGGCAATGATAATTTTACCGACTCCAGTCTGAGCATCAGGGAGTGTGTCTGTGATCCACAGTGGACTAGGAGGTGGGGGAACGCGGCCTTCATCCAAACGGGCGGCCGCTCCTCGACTCTGGGATTTGGTACCCAGTAGGAATGGAGACCAAGAGTTACCGGAAATGCGGGTGTTTATGTTTTAAAGAAATTTAATAATCTTAATTTAATTTTTTGAGACAAAATCTTGCTCTGTTGCCCAGGCTGGAGTGCAGATGCATGATCACAGCTCATTGGAGTTTCCAATTCCTGGTCTCAAATGATCCTCCCACCTCAGCCTCCTAAGTAGCTGGGACCGTCGGTGTATACCACCATGCCCAGCTGCTTTTTTTTATTAGTAGTATTTCAGTAAAGACAAGGTCTTGCTATGTTGCCCAGACGGGTCTTAAACTACTGGTCTCAAGCAATCCTCCTACCTTGGCCTCCCAAAGTACTGGGATTACAGGTGTGAGCCACAGCGTCACCTGTCCAGCCAAATATATGTTTAAAATCATGTGAATCAAATCAAAGCTATCATCGGCCAAATCATCCATCTTTAGCGTGGGTGATATCATGCTGCCGTATCGCGTGCGTGCTGTGTGGCTGCGTGCTGTCACTCCCTGTGGCTGGGTCCTGCACTCTCCACCGCCACTCTCCACCGAAGGATGCTCACCTGCTATCCAGGCTTAGATTATTAGAAGGAGGTTTCCCAGATCAAAAGAAAAGAGCTTTTAAAATCTTGATGGACATTTTGGACAGAATTCTTCACCTAATGTCTCCTCTCCCGTTAGTTGCACGGTTCTGTCTTTTTCCTGTTTCCTCTCTCACGGAGCCTGTACTTTTGTGTCAGGTCATCTCACATCCTTCCTGGAAGGAGGGAAGGAGGCATGGGAAGGGAAGGAAGTTTGTAGGTTTGCAAGGTCAGTCTCCCTGTTGGCCCAGCTGTTTCACGATAGGGACAAGAAACCTCGTCCTGGACGACCCCCAAGGGTGACTAGGCCCCCTGGCCAGCCGCATGGCCCAGCCTTTTCTCTGCACAACTCAGCTGAGCCAGCGGGACCTGTCTGAGCCCCTAGACCCGCCAGAAGAGGAGATCCTGGTGGGAAGGGGCGGCCCCTGCCCTCGCTGAGGCCCGGATCGTCTCTTGCTTACTGTTTACTGAGCCCCTGCCGTGCACCACGTCATTCTTTGCCCATCACCACTGCCACCTCCCAGCTGAAGAGCTGAGTGGCAGAGCTGGCATCCAAGCCCCCACAGTTCCATGCCCAAGTCCGTTCTGTTCCCATGAGGGGCGCTGCCTCTCATGGCGGACTTCAAGGAAGACCTCGGCACCACATCTCCATCTCCTCTGGGAAAGAACTATCATGCCTCCCACCAAGTTCTGTGCTGGGCTCAGGCTGGGTGACCTTGAGCAGCCATGACCTCCAGCCACCGGCCTTTTCCCACATTCCTGAGGCTCCCAGAGTGACCTTGCTAAACCCAGGTCTGCCCTGCTCAAAAGCCTCCAACGACTCTCATTGACCACAGGGAGACGTCTACACCATGGCTTCTGAAGCAGGCCCTCCTCAGGGGCTCGCCAACGTTTCCCAGCCTCCACACATACACACCTTACAGCCAACCTGAACCACTCCCAGTTCCCTTTGGCTCCTGCCTCTGTGCCTTTGCCCGTGCTGTGACTCTGCCTACCATGCCCTTCCCTTCATCACATGTCGACACTTTACTGCCCTTCAAGGACCACGTGCTGCCTCTTCACTGAAGACCCCCATCCTCAAGCCTAATGGAGGATGGAGTCATGGTCGGGGTTGCCTCTCCCACCAGCCTGGAGCCCTGGAAGTCGGGTTCCCTCCTCTCTGCATCCTGGCTACCAACAGCAGCCTGGCCCCGAGCAGAAGCCAGTGGGAAGAATGAGCTGACCTCTGTCCCACCCCAGTCCCAAGAGGGCTGGAGACCCAGTGACTGTGTCTAGAGGACCCAGCCTTCGTGTCTCCCACCTCATCCTTGTCCCCAGGGTGGTTGATGAAGAGGCAGGACACATTGCTGGCTAGGCGCAGAGAGAGAGGGGCTCACAGAGCAGGCATCTGCCCAAGCGGGGCACACAGGCTGCTTTCCCAGCCTGCACCCCTGAGAGATCCAGGTAGGGCCTGCCCTGCTCAGTGGCCTCAGCCTTGGGTGCCAGCTACCAAGCTCACTCCTGCCCTTGAGAGCTAAAAGAAGGGAAGACAGACACGTCTCCCAGCCTGGGGTCCGCAATCCTCCCCATCTTCTCATGTCCATGTGTTCCCACCTCTGGGGAGATCAGGACGGCCGAGCTGAGATAAGGGGGTGGTAGAAGTCACAGCGCAGTGAGTGGGGTGCATGCAAGCAGGCTGTAGCAGCAGGGCGGGGAGGAGGTGAATCGCAGCAATGCGGGTTGTCACCTGAGCAGCGAGCCACAAATGTCCATTTCTCCCCATTCCCTACTGGCCTCTTTCTAAGCTGCTTCTTTTCCCTGCCTTTCCTCGTGATAATGCCCATCTGCTGAAGCCACAAGAACTCACTTCCTAAAAGGAAATAACCTGAAGCAGCGAAGATGCAATCAGGCAGACAGACAGTATCCACTGTTTGGAAGGCACGGTGCAGTGCAGAACACAAACAGTTACAGCTTTCTTGGGGTAATTGACAAGATATGTCCAAGGGCTTAAAACAAGAATACGCTTGCACTTAGCAATCATGCTTTTAGGAAGTTACTCAAGGGAAGCAATCAGAGACATGTCCAGCAAGAATGTGGAGATGGATACCTGCACAGCTCTGTGTCTGTTAGCAAAGCCACTGGAAACAAGCTGAATGTCCACAGGCGCCTAGTCTCCTATTCCGTTCAATATGGGAGAGCCATATCATGCGTTCCTATGCAGCCATTAAAATAAAGTACTGAAAGAATATTTAATGACATACGGAAATGTTCGCAGTATAACATTGAGTGAAAAGAGGACAAAAAAAGTGCATACAGAAATGCACAGACCACACTGAGAAGATATGTGTCAACGCATTATTCTTAAAAGGCTTAGCACACTGTGGGTGTTCAAGGCATCTCTCTCCAGCCTTTGGACCTAGACTCTGAGCTTCTGGTGCAAGCACTGAACTTGCAGTAAGTGTTTGCTGAAAGAATGAATCAAATGAAGCATATGATGCCTGTCGCTGCCTCAGGAATGCAGGCGGAGACCTCAGCCAGATTGGTCATCTTGGGAAGAGGGGGCAGGGAGTTTCCACACACAGCATATCAGAGGTAGACGGTACTTTTACAGATGAGTCCCCGGGCGGGGGGATGGCCCAGGTCACAGCAGAGTTAGGGGCAGAGTTGGGACTACACCTCAGTCGGTCCTGGCCGCTGCCTTGTGTCAGTAGCTGGGGGCTGTTCCGTGAATGGAAGCTTGGGAGTCCAAAGTCTACTCTCTCCTGGATGGTGTCGGGGTGGAAGAGAGTGTGCCCGGTCCCTGACTCTGCCACCTGCTGGGCAGCTCAGAACCAAGCATGAGGGAGGGATGTGACTGGGCCCACGTCTGCTGTGGCGCCGCTCAGTCTGCCTCTCTGCCTCTTTCCTGTGGGTAGAGGACACTCAGGAAGTCAGGATGAGTTGGCAGCCCTTAAAGTAGTTCCCATCTCCCCTCTGTGCCCCATCAACAGGGCACAACCGTCAGCTCTGCCCCATGCCCAAACTAAGATCCCTGCTGCAGTAACTGCCAGGGCACAATCAAGGTCTCTGTTGCCCAGCAAGGCACCCAGATCCCAACGGGAGCTGACTCTGAAAGGCAACCAATGACTCCATCTGGAGCACAGTGGAGAACCCAGCAAGCTCCCAGCCTGCTGCCAATGCAGCACCACCAGCGCACGGCCCGCCCACCACACGCCAAGTCAGCAGAGAGCTGGAGGTGGGCTTTCCCAGGCAAGGCTGGCACTCCCTGCCGCCTCCCCCTCCCTCTCCTGCTTCCTCCCTCGGCCACTTGTCTTGGCCTGACCCTTGCTTGTATCTTATCAATCCACCCTTTATGCTGGGGGCTACTGGGCAGGCAGGGAGCCGTGTTCTCTGGGGTTCTGGAATAAAGGCGTCTAAAGAGCTGAGGCAGCCACTCAATTAGCTGGGAAGGACAAAAACACAGAGCAGGGAGCGGGAGGCTGGGCCTGTTTTCTGTGGTCTGTGGGAAAGGCTGCAGGAAAGGGGCCGATTGTGCAGATGGAGGAAGAGGTGGTTCTCAGGCCTGGGACAGATCTCTGAGAACGGTCCTGCAGGGCACCGACCCTAAAGGCCCTCCTCCAAAGACCAGGCAGGGACCAGCCCCAGGAGGGCTCCTCTCTCCACACGGAACCCCGTACTGAGGGCCAGACCAATGCAAGGCACTCTTGGGGATACAGAAGAGGAAGAGGCCACATTGGCTTCAGAACATGACGAGAGATAAGGGCAAAACCTCGGGCAGTTCCTCTGTGCCCGAGCGGAGAGGACCCTGCTGCTGCCACTCTCAGCCTTCTCCATGGGGACCCAAGAGCTCAGAGTTCTGGCCACCAGAGCAGTGTGACCCTGGGCAGATCCCTGGTCTCCCTGGGCCTCAGTTTCCCCATCTGAATTACAATGGAGATAGACAAGATGTTCTCTACATGCCCCTCCATGGGGATTGTTTTAGCTTTCTGATCCTGCCTCCAGAATTCCACTTGTCCAGGCCTGGAGGCCTGGACCACTGCGGTAAGAGATCCAAGACGGGCTTTGCCTGCCCCTGTAAAGGTGACCGGGCTCAGGAGGTGCGTAGGAGACCTCAGGCTGGGTCTCCATCTGCCAGAGAGAAGCCAGGTCTGAGCCAGATCTGGGTAAGAACTTGGGCATCCCACCCAGGTGCCCCACATGGCAGGGTCCCAGGCGGGGACGCCCAGGCAGTGTCTGAAGCTTTCCAGGCAGAGGTTGGGTGGGTGCCTTAGACCTCGTGGAAAGCATTTCTCTAAGGACCCCCAGAGGTTTTGCTGGTTTTGGCTGGCAGGGCTGGGATTACCACCTGTTTCCATATCATGGAGAAGGAATTACCTGCACTCATCCACTCTGACCCTTCGCAAGCCTTTCCTGCGAGCCCCCACCCCACCCCGATCAGCGGCTGCGAGGACAAGCAGGTCCTCTGCCTCCCACTGTCCCAACGAGCTCCTCCTGCTACCCGGCCTCAGACTGTGAGCTTCTTGAGGACAAGGGTCGTATGGGGCCTCTTTCCGGCTCCTCCAGCCTGAAACACCACCCCCTGTGACATTTGGGAAGGGTGGGAGTGACAAACGGAGGGAGGCCCAGCAAATCCCTTGACCCACAAAGGGCTTCACTGGGCTGGAGACCAGTGGAGCTGAGCACCTAGCTTCCCAACCACAAAAGCTCCCCAGGGGGTGTGGAGTTTCCTAGGAGGAGGGGCGTGGAGCCAGCCCCGGGCAGCAGCTCCAGCCGTCTCGCCTTGGCAGGTGCCCCCCCCCCATGCCCTCCCCTCTCTGTGGCCTTGATGCTGCTACCTTTCTCCACCAGGGCTTCGTGCTCCATCTAGAAAGGCCTAGAAAGTAAAAAGTAATGTGTCTCCAGGGCCCAGCACAAGGCTGCCTTTGTGTGAAGGTCAGATTCCAGTGCTCTGGGGCCCGGCTTCGAGCAGCTGCTCCTGGGAGTATAGCCAGTGGGGCAGCTCAGAGCTCAGCCTGGGGACCAGAGTTCAGGACCTCAAACTTTTGGGGAACTCAGAGAGACCTGGGAGCCTCTGAGGGCTCCAGAGTGAACCTCGATTCCTGTGTACAAGACTCCCAGAGCTCCTCAGAGGGGCTGCCAGGGTCCGCAGTTAGATGGAAGGGAGGCAGGGGCTGGCCAGACCTGGAGGGGTGAGTCCTGGGAGACCAGACTGCGTAGCTATCTAGGTCCCCAAGACGCAGTGTGGCCAGTTAAGAGTTCCACCTTTTACCAGCTGTGTGACTCTGAGAAAATCACTAACCCTCTCTGAGCTCCATTTCCTCTACCAAATGGGAATGATACGTGTGCTTTTCTGCTGCTGATAGGGCAATAAAATGAAAGAATACAAGAAGTTCCTTAGCACAGGGCTTGGCTCTTATTCAGGGTGCAGCCGTGTGGGGAAGGAGGACTTTAAGCCCTCCTACTCCCACAAATCCCTCCTCCCCAGCAGTCTTTGATAGGGATAGTTGCCTTTTCTCAATCTTATCAAAAGCGCTTTGTGAAAGGGCAGCTTCAACCTCCTCCCAATCTGTGCCAGCCCCAATCCCCCTTCCTGTACAGCGACTAGAGCCCAGGGCTCCCAAACTTCTGGGGAGTCAATAAGAAAGAGTCCAAGCTCCACTCCAGGCCTGCCACACAGTGGACACTCCATCCACAAGGATCTGGAACTCACCCACGCTCTAGCGCAGAGGATCCCCCTGCACCCCCAGAGATGCCAGCGACGCAGGAGAGGGTGCTGGACAGAACATTGCCCCCGAGCCAGGCCTGTGGGAGCCCATGAAGCCTGCTCAACACTGCCCTGGGCAGCACCTGGGGTCCCCCGGGGGCCTCCGCTCTGGGCGCCTGCTGACAACCACAGTGCCTCCTCCACCCGCCCCAAACTGTCCCTTTCTCCTTGCCACCAGCGCTGGAAGCTGAACTCCCAAGGGCAGAGCACTCAGTCCAGACCTCTAAGCCTAGAGGGAGCTTGAGGTTCTGAGGACAGCTGGAAGTCCTTCTAACACAGGAGGCCACTCTGCCCCCCAGCTCCCGGAGAGCGGCCCTCCTTCCTCAGCCTCTCCCTGCTCTTTGCAGAGGACCTGTCTGCCCTCAGACTGGGGGTTCTTTGAGGGCAAGAAAGAAGATTGTCCATCCCAGTGTCCCTCACAGCCCAGCACACAGGATGGAGGATCCGGGGCACGCCCACCTCGGCCGTCCCTGCCAACTTCCCAAAGTCCCGATACACTAGAGGAGCCTTGGCACCTCCCCTGCAGTTGCCCACCCAGTCCCTGCCTCTCCACCAAATCCAGGGCCTTCTCCATGTCCCCCCTCTGGCCCCTGGCTGCTCAGATGCTGCTATTCCAGCCCTGTCTGAGGGGACCCTCTCTGGGACTCCCTCCCCTGCTTGTTTAAAACCTGTCCATGCTGTGTGTCTGCCGCTGCACAGCTGCCAGATGACAGCCGTTCAGATGAAGCCACGGAGACCCGCAGGGCTGGGGATTATGTGTTTCTCCCTGGGGATGCCAGGTGCTTTTCAGGGGCTCCAAGGGACACGGAGCCTCCCCACACTGGCTCCCTTCCCGCCCCTGGAACTGCAGGAATGCCAGTGCCATCACTCACTCTCGGGCGTGCTGAGCTGCAGGGCTTTGCTGTGGCCCAGGGCCCTGGTGCCAACACCTGCTCTTTGAGCAACCCAGAGAAGGGATTCCAAGGCCTGGAGTGTCTGAGCCAGCTGGCAGGACTTGTCCCAGGTGGCTCAGCAAATCAATGAGATGTCTTGGAATCCTGGGAGGATGAATATGGGAGGCTCCCTGGACCCAGCTGGCCCTGTCCCTGGCCTCCCTCCGGTGCCTTTCAAACCATTCTCAGAAACCAGTTGGTCCTCTTCTTGGCCCAATCCCCTCCTTTATCTCTGAGGCGGGGGCGGGGCACGAGAGGAAAGACCCACCCCCACAGCTTAGGCCAGATCCCCGCCAAGGCCACCCGAGACACTTGGCCTGAGGGCGAGGCAGCTGGTCTGGTGGCAGTGACCCTCCGTGCTGGGTACCTATGGTTTCCTTTAGGTTTTGTAACTTCCGTTGTTGCTACAATGTTGTGCCCCCGATAAAGTGCACAAAAGCTGTATTATTATCATTCTGATGACTCTTCAGAGTAAATAACTCTGCCTTCCTCAAGGCACAATTATCTGATGGTGAAGATCAAGAAAAGAACATTTGATGTTTCATGCCTCCAAAACAAACTTTTCTAGCCTGCAGCCATCTGCCTGCCTCTCACCCTGGTTAATCCCAAAACCCCAAGGCATTGTTTACCTGGGCTTCCTCCTGTCCTTCAGCCACCCTGTGCTGGAGATCCGAGTTCCCAAGGCCTGGCCCCCTATGGTGTCCTAGCTGTCTCCTTCCCAACTTTCTTGAAGAAAAAAATCTCCCGCCCCCATTGCTTTCCATCACACCTGGCCCTGGTGGTGGCCATGAGGGGGGGGGGTTTAGTGGGGTCCCTGGGAGTGTGGAGAGTAGCAAGATCCCCAGCTGCTCCTCCCCGCAGTTCTGTGTGGTGGTCCCCCCCACCCCTCCAACACACCCAGTACGGTGTGGTGTCCCGCTCTGCCCCGCCCGCAGCCCCCAGCTGGCTTACCTGGAGTGTCCCACTGGGCCTTGGGTACCTTCTCTGGCACGGAAAACTCAAGAGCATGGTTCAGGGACTCTTTGGAGAGCGGCTGCCCGTCAGTCAGTGAGCTGGGTTGGTGGAGGGCCCTGGAAAAACATTCATTAGAATGTGGGGGACTGGCCTGGGCTTGGGGATTCTGGCCTGGTACAAATCTCAGCAACCTGAGGGGCCACTGGCATCTCTGTCTCCTGCACAGAGGAGGCCCCAGTGGGAGTCAGGGGACAAGACCTCAGTGGTTGTAGGGACTGACCCTGCCCCCCATCCAGCCTCCCTGCAGGTTCTGAGGGCTCAGGAGAAAGAGGAGTCTGGCCCTGCTGTGTTCCATGTCACCATGTGACCCTGGGCAAGCTCATGCCTCTCTCGGGGTCTCAGCGTCCCCACCTGGATAAGGAAGAGGCTGAGGTCTGCACCGGAGGATTCTGAACCCCACTCCTGGAGAGGGCAGGCTTCGGGGGTGGGGGTGCCCCCACCTGTCACTCCCTGTACCCACCAGTCCGAAGCCATGCCCTGAAACTCTGAGTGGAGCTGCAGGTACTCCTAGGGCTCTCAGGGGTCCTATTCAGGCCCCCAGTGAGGGCCTCCCCTCTTCCATGCCCCTGTGGGTGCACCCCACGTCTGCCATCTCCATGGAGAAGACAGGCTTCCTAGCTTCACTCCTGGCCCAGATGCCCTCGTCTCCCAGGCTCGCTGACTTGGCTAAAGGGTCTCTCCCTCTGGCCAGCCCATGAGTTTCATGGGTTTCTGGGTTTTGATTATCATCTCTGCCTGACCGCCCTTTAGCACCACCTGGCCAGACCTCAACCTCCTAGTTGGCTGAGCTCATGGATTTCAGTACACACTTCAACACTGCACAGAGTTGCAGGGTGACACAACTCCAGAGACACATTTCATAGTCAACAACTACGTAAAGCCGAATCCGCTGGAGTTGTGCAGCATGCAACCTGCGCAGCTGGTCAGTGTCCCTGAGGGCAGGACCGCGGCTCCATGGACTCCTGTGTGTCTGTCAGTCAGGGTGGGGCTGGCGCATCCCCGCCCAGCTCCCAGGAAGCCGGGTCAATTACCTGCTTCTCACACACCGCCTCACTCCTTTTCGGTACTGCAGGTTCCGAACAAAACTAAGTTTGTGAACACAGCCAGGCCCACCTGGCGGCAGTCTGTTTAAGAACCTGAGATGGGTTTTAAAGCGAAAGATATCAGAAGGTTATGAAGGGAGGGGCATGGGGAGGAGGGGGATGACTGGGGAACCGAAATGGCGCTGTTCTTGGGAAATCTGTGAGCCAGGCCTGGGCCACCGGGCTGGAGCAGCCCTTCCATTGCTGTGGCGACCCGCTCCAGGGAGGTTGGAGAAAAACTGGAGAGATGGCAAAGCAGGCTTCTGGGGCGAGGCCTCCTGCGCTGGGCAGACAGAGGCGCCTGAATGCGGCAGAACACATCCTACTGACTTTGGATCCTTGGTTAGGGCTCTCTGGGACAGGCAGGTAGAAGCAGCTTCCGCTTGGGGCTGCAGTGTTACCAAACGGCCCCTGAGCTCTGGGTTCAGGCAGTGATGGCAAACGAGGGTCATGCGCGCAGCTAGGCTCAGGGGCCTGCCCCGTGATCATCTGGGGAAGACTGTGAACTTGGTGGATGCCCCTGCCGCATCTCGGCCTGTGTCCTCAGAAGACGGTGGACAGCAGGGTGGACAGCACCCCAGGTTAGAGTTAGCAGCTCTCATCCGCCTCTGAGATCACCAGCCAGGCGGCCATCTCCACGTTAGCCAGGCAGGAGACTGTCCTTGGCTGTCATCTCCCACCATCTGCACTGTGTCCTCACAAACGTGCTTTTAAATCCTCCTTATTAAAAGGTACCGGCAGCATTTCTGTCCCCACAATAAAATGAGTGTAAACAGGTTCTGGTTTTAAAATAACTACACAAAGACTAAATGAATAGACAGTCACCGAAGGAAGCCAAGGGTGAAGCGTACTCGTGATTAGAACCTTCTGTTTGCAGGGAGGGTGAGCTTGCTGGAATCACCTTCTCGCTGTGGGTGTGTACCTTTTCCTGGAGGGCCAGTACCCAGTGCCAGATTCCTTGCTGCTCAGACACTGATCTTGTGCAGCAATCGTTCAGTGAGAGGGTGGCCCCTGGCCCTCTCCAGCATCTGTTTAACGAGAATACCTTTCTGCTCCCTGCAGCTGGCCCAAGGCGCTTCTTCAACTCTCTATGTCCTATGCTTACAGAATTTGGGGTGCGTGATTAAGAGAATATCAAAACCTAATTTTCCAAATGAATTAAGCTTGATCTTTTCCTTACTAGGGGCTTTGAGAGGCAGTTCCTTAGGAGATGTCATTTGAAATAGAATGTGCTAAGCCTCCAGTAGCTTTTTCCTGCTCACTCAGGGTTATAACTAGCAACAGGCTTTCCTGACCTGACTTGTCACACAGAAGCAAGTGGAACTGCTGGGGCCACCTACCTCTGCTGTCCGTGACTGCTGTCTCACACTTGCTGTTGGTAATGGTTGTTTTTCAGTTTTTATTTTCTAAGTATGTATGTATTTTTGAGACGGAGTCTCGCACTCTTGTCCAGCTGGAGTGCAGTGGCGCGATCTCAGCTCACTGCAACCTCCGCCTCCCAGGTTCACGCGATTCTCCTGCCTCACCCTCCCGAGTAGCTGGGATTACAGGCGCCTGCCACCACACCCAGCTAATTTTTTTGTATTTTTAGTAGAGACGGGGTTTCACTATGTTGGCCAGACTGGTCTCTAACTTCTGACCTCGTGATCTGCCTGCCTCGGTCTCCCAAAGTGCTGGAATTACAGGTGTGTGCCACCATGCCTAGCTGTAT
This sequence comes from Sapajus apella, assembly GCF_009761245.1. NCBI lineage: Eukaryota > Metazoa > Chordata > Mammalia > Primates > Cebidae > Sapajus > Sapajus apella. The sequence continues at coordinate 223,164 of NW_022437154.1, forward strand.
TTACTGTGTTTTTATTTATATATTGCAGACAGGGTCTTGCTCTGTCGCCCAAGCTGGAGTGCAGGGGTACAATCACCACTCACTGCAACCTCCAAGGCTCAGCAATGCTCCCCTCTCAGATTCCCGAGCAGCTGGGACTACAGGCTCACACCACCAAACCTGGATAATTTTTGTATTTTTTGTAGAGACAAGGTCTTGTTATGTTGCCACAGCTGATCTCCAACTCCTGGGCTCAAGCGATCCTCCCGCCTTGGCCTCCCAAAGCACTGGGATCGCAGTCAGGGTGGCGTGAGCCACCATGCTCGGCCATTTTTCAGTTTATAATCCTCTCCTATGTGACTAGCCGTCGAAGTCTGCTGCTGAAAGTCTTGCTACTTTCAGTGTGCTGGCTTCTAGCCACTCATCTCACTCCTACATTATCATTTCTTTTTGTAACAGAGTAGAAAACAAAACAGCCAAGCTCGTTAGAACTGTAGGTGACACTGGGGGACATGTTTCACGATGGACCCATCACGTGTTCCTGGAAGAAAACTGGGGAGCCCCCTACTCTGTTTGATTCCTCAAAACGTTTCAGGCCCTTCTCCTGACTCTTGCTCTATTCTAGGAAGGACAGGTGGCCACAGCTGATCTACAGGTGAGTGGCCGCTGCTGTCGTGGTGTTCATCACCAGCGCCCCGAAGGTGACTAACATGTTATTCCCATCATTCTGGAAAATTATACTCCTCCTGGAAGGCAGCACTCCAGAGGCTGGCAGAAGTCACCTAACATGATCGAATGACAATAATGGTGGGAGAATGGCCTGAGGAGGCTGACAGGCTTCTGTCTGCATTTTGAATTCCCAGGAGGAAGAAGAGCCTACAAGGACGGCCCTCTTTCACCCAGATGAGGACAAGGAATCGTTTTCTGCCCTCAGCTCACATAAGCACACTTGAAACTCATTGCCTTGCTCTCCTTTCACAGAAAACAAACAACAAAAAACTTTATCAGCACCTACCCAGCAGCATGGGAGCAACAAAGCAAAGGGCGTGTTTGGACAAATATGAGGTAAGATGTGTGTGAGGGTGCAGAGGAGCCTGGGAGCGTCTGCACTACGCCTTTCTCTTAACCATCTCTTGGTGGATTGGTGTCTCCTTACTCCTTCTACCTTGCCAGAGGAGCTGATGGGGACCATTTGAACACAGAGCCTCCCAAGCCTCCTTCAACTCCTCCTCCAGGAAGCCCTCCTAGATTTCCCCAACAACTTCTCACCCCTATGGCCCTTGGACACTCAGGTTTGGGCTCTGACAGTCACACATGGCTTGAGAGCTGGGGCCACTTCTGATTCAGCTGTGTTCTGTCCCTGTGAGTACTCACTGTTGGAGCTCAGTATGTGTTGATTGGACCTAACCCTTCTCAAGTTGTCACTATGTGTGTGACACATAAATCGAGGAGGACCCTCATTTCCCAGGTGAATGCTTCACGGATGAGGATCCATTTCCTATTTATTTCTGTTGCCCTTTCTTCTCAGCCTTCAGCAACCAGACCACTCTTACGTATGCAGTAGGTACTCCATGAATGCTTTCTTGAAACAGGACAGCATCAAAGTTCACCAGTCTGTCTGCCTGCTTGGGCTCAGCTCACTTTACTAGCTGCGTTACCATGGCCAAGTCACGGTTCCTCTCTGGCCCTCAGTTTTCTGCCTGTATCGTGTGGCTATCGCAAAGAGAAGGCGATACAGAAGTGCTTAGTACATACTCAGCTCTCATCGTTATTACCCATGGGCTTTCACGGAGCTTTTGGGGAGCAAGAAGAAAAAGATAATTTGGCAAGATTGAGAGGGTGACCAACAGAATAAAGCACCCCGAACCCAAGTCTGGGGGTCCAGGTTCCCTGCCAACTACTTTCCCTGGGAGACTGACTGGGGGCTGGGAGGTGGGAGACGGTGGGCTCCTTGTTCCTTACTCGGTCCTCAAGATGGAGCTGGCAGACCTGAGCAGGAGCACCTCTGGCATGGTGCCTGGGGGGAGGCTGCAATCTGTGTGAGCTTGCCCGGGAGAGAGCCAGAACCTCAGAGAACGTGTCACGGAGTCCCCCCGGGAGAGCCACAGCAGCTTCAGAGAGGCCCAGCTCCGCCGGACCGCCCTGCAACAGAGATACAGCGTGAGTCACCGCTGGCAGCCTGGCTGGGTGAGGGGACACCTGCCCTCCTTCCTAGGCATGACTCATTTGCTCCTGGGGTGGGACACCCAACTGTAATTTACGGCCTCCTAAGCCCACACCCTCAAATTCAATGGAGAACAACACAGGCCTTGCAGGAGGCGGCTGCCTTGGGGCTGTGGTCCCCATTCTCCAAGGCCAACTGATGAGCAAATAAATCAAATCTCCAGGACTCCTGCTCTGCAGAGACTTCTGGCTGCCACTCACCAGCCTCCCGGCCACTCTGGCAGTTCTCACCTCTCTCTGCTCAGTGGGCAGAGCAGAACTGAATCTCCGGTGGCTGGAGAACGCTCTCCATGGAAGGTGTTGCCTAACTAGCTCCCACATCCTAAAATCCCCAAACAGGGAGAAGAGCAGCACCTCCTCCAAGCCCCGCAGTGCTGGTCACACAGGCCTGTGCGCAGCCTGATGCTCCCAGTAGCAACCACATAGCCTGATGGGGAGCTTCACACTGGCCTCCCCATCTCCCTGCACAGCGGACCCCACGCCCCCTGCTTCTCCTTAGTCTGCATGACTACCTCACCTCAAAGATCAGGCCGCTGGCGGCTCCCTCCTGATTCCCAATTTCCAGCCTGAAGACTCCCGCAGAGGACTCACGGTAGAGGGTGTGCCTGGAGGTCGGGCTGCCCCAGGGTGCTCACCTTCCTCCTTCTTGCACCTGGCAGGCACAGGACTCAGCATCCCCTCTGCTCCCTCAGCTAAGGCATGCTGAGTCTGGGAGCCAGCGGCAGTGAATGCCCCGGGTTCCGGGTGATGAGGCCGTGGGGTTGGGCATAAGTGGGGACCCGCCCCAGCCCGCCCTGGGGCTGCCGTCGAGGTGTGGCCCCAGATACCTCTGACCTACATGGCACGGACCCCAGCTGCCCACCTGTGTGGCTCTTATGTAAGAAGGGCGGGCAGCAGGAGAGGGACCTGCCAGTCCAGGCACGAGAGACAGTTTGTTGCCCGTCATCCTTGGCAGAAGCCTCAGGAGACATGGTTCCTGCCACTGGGTCCTCCAGGGCTGGGCGAGAAGCTTGTCTTTTTGTTTGATTTGCTTCTTTACTAAGCACACGGACTATGTCGAACGCTTTGCGTTGTCTCCTCCCATTCTTTCCACGGCCCTGCAGAGTAGGTTCTATTAATAGTCACGTTTTCCAAAAGAGATGATGGAACTCCAGACTTGCTCAGTGTGGTCCAGGTGGCAAGAGGCAGAGCCAGCATTGTGAAGCCGGGTCTCCACGCTGGCTCTGAAGCCAGGATGCTATGTAGACAAGGTTTACCCAGTATGCTCATGTCATAAAACTCAGCCAGCCACTCCAGCTCCCCATCCCCTCTGGAGAGCCCGTATTCCATGGTAACAAATGTCCCTGCACCTTGCCCTGTGCCTTCTAACACCCTCCACCCTTCACCTCCTGCTTCACTACAGGGGCTAGCAGGTTTGTGGCAGCAGCCAGCCCCACCAGCATCTTCCCACTTCCTGGAGTTTCCTGGGGGCTGCCCCTGGTGATCTGCCCTCCTTTCAGCCCCTGCTCCCCCTTAGGGACCTTGCACACCCCCTCAACTTTAATTATTACCTGCAAGCTACGACTCTCAAATTCCAAACTGCCTCTGGGTTGAGTGGGGGTTGGATGAGGTGAAAAACTGAAGGCAGCCTTAGCCACTGTTAGGGGGAAATTTTAAGCCCTATTTTTTTCTTTTTTTTTTTTTTTGAGACGGAGTGTCGCTCTTGTTACCCAGGCTGGAGTGCAATGGCGCGATCTCGGCTCACCGCAACCTCCGCCTCCTGGGTTCAGGCAATTCTCCTGCCTCAGCCTCCTGAGCAGCTGGGACTACAGGCACGTGCCACCATGCCCAGCTAATTTTTTGTATTTTTTTAGTAGAGACGGGGTTTCACCATGTTGACCAGGATGGTCTTGATCTCTTGACCTCGTGATCCACCCGCCTTGGCCTCCCAAAGTGCTGGGATTACAGGCTTGAGCCACCGCGCCCGGCCTTTTTCTTTTTTTAAGGTAAAGTCTCACCCTCTCGCCCAGGCTGAAGTGCAGTGGCTGCATCTCGGCTTATGTTAAACTCCACCTCCTGGGTTCAAGCAATTCTCCTGCCTCGGCCTCCCGAGTAGCTGGGATTACAGGTGTGCACCACCACACTTGGCTAATTTTTGTATTTTTAGTAGAGATGGAGTTTTTGCCATGTAGGCCAGGCTGGTCTTGAACGTCTGACTTCAAGAGATCTTCCTGTCTCGGCCACCCAAAGTGCTGGAATTACAGGTGTGAGCCACTGCACCCAGCCTAAGCCCTAATTTTAAGGCCAAGGGGCAGGGCACAGAGGCAGCAATGGGGACAGGGTTGTTCAAGGCTCTCCACCTAGTCAGGTGGCAAATAACTGTCAGATTGCCACCCTAAACTGGTAGGTCAACACCAGCACTCTGACTTCTGGAGAATTCTGCCCTTCACCAAATTTCAATTCCATCCCAGCAGTCCTTGGCCATTGTCACTTCAGAACACCCTGACATTTGACTCTGATGGGTTAGGACCCTTTTTGAGAAGCTGCTGGGAGCCCTCCCGTCGACCCCCATCAATGCACTTTGCACCCGGATGCTCTCTTGCTGTTTTATGTTCTCATGGGACTTCGGAAGCTCAGGTTATATTAACAACCCCAATCCTAGTGAATCCCAGAAAGGAATTCAAACCTCTCCTTTGTCCTGAAGAGCTAAAAATGAGCTTGTTTCTCTTCTCCTCCTCCCTGTCTTCTGGTCAGGGCTGAGCCGCGATGTTAATGAATGGAGTTGTCGCTGATACTTGATGTTGGTAGAGGATGACAGTAGAAATGTCCTCGAATGTCCTTCAAGGGTGGCTCTGGATGCAGTGTCCAAATTGATGAGGTTTGGAAACCTCAACAGTTAGAAAGCCAGCGCATGGCTCATTTAAGATTAGGAAGGCCTGGGAAACATAATTTACCCTTTCTGTCTCCTTGCAAAACCCACTAGCTGACCCGCCCTGGCAGAGCTGCCTGTGACTCTTCAGACCTTGCCTTCTCTGGGAGGGACCTCAGCCCTTGCGCTTCTTCCTGGAACTGCCCTGGCTGATCTCATCTCAAGGTACTTAGCATTTAGAAACTGGGTATTGTTTGTTTTAAAAAACACAACTGCCTGCCATGAAATGAAAATATTAATTAAATCTTATTCCCAAAGTTAGAATTGATTTCTCCCAGCCCCAGTAACTGACAGTTCCCCAGGGATCCTCTGTCCTTCTGAGTATTGATTTAGGACCTCCTCTGTGTCAGATGTTGCATGGGATGAGGGGGTAAAGTGACAAGAATGGACATGGTCTCTGCCTTGAAGGTTTAGAGATGATGGGATCGATTAACAAAGATGCATTCATTGCAGGGCTGCTGGGCTCAGGCCTGGGGAGGGGGTGTAATGAATAAAGGGGGTTCAAGGAAGAAAGCTGGCAAGGAGTAAAGGTCTGATTATTTCATGGGAGACAGTGTGGGAGGCTGATGCAGAGAAGGGGAGTCAAAGCCAAGATGATAGGTGTGGGCTGTGGACCATCCCTAGTCTTGGTTTACCAGCTCACATGGGTGGGGTTTTGGGCTGAGCAGAGATCCGCTAGGGACCTATAATCTGTCAGAAAGGGTAAGGGTAGGGGCAAGACATATCCCCCCAGAATCCACCAGAAAGAGCATATTTGGAGCTGGTACCTTGGAGCCCCCAGACCAAGACCAACGGAAGTGTGTTTGCTGAGAGGCCCCAGCCCGGAAGCCTCATCCCAGCTGCACTGTGGCTCCTGCCTTGGTGGGTGGAGCAGCTCAGCCAGCTCACTTCTTACCCAATTGGCAGTGCTCACAGTGCTCATAGTCCAACCCTGTCAAGCCAGATCCCACAGCCTGCTGTATAGAAAAAAAGGTGTCAGACATCAAGTTCCACTCCAAAGCCCTAAGGGAGTTGGCCAGCAGCCTGGCCGTACCCAGGACAAAGTTCTCCGGGCACTGGAACATCCGGCTTCTAGCCCAGGCTGTTTCAGTTTCGTGACCTTGGGCAACTCCCTGGTTCTTTCTGGGACTCTGTTTCCTCAGATGTCACAGATAAAGGGCCTTCTCATTTTCTATCTGTGATCGGTCATCTAGGGCCCTGGGCTGGAACCCTGCTATATCAGGTAAGGACAAGGCTGCAAAGTTGGGTGTTGCCAGGCTCCCAGGCCCAAGGGGGTGGAAGAAAATCAGGAATAATCATGATGCTTGCTAGTAACGAACATGTATGTCAGTCAATGTTCTATGCACCTTACACGTGCAATCCTCATAAGAGCCCAGTGAGGTACTGTGACCATTCTCACTTTACAGATGAGGAAACAGATACAGAGAAATTACGGGAATTACCAAGGTCCTTTGGTTAGAAGAGTCAGAATATAAACTTGGGCAAGTAGGTGCCAGAGTTTATGCTCCTATCAAGTCAGCCATACTCAGTAGTCTCAGGCCTATTGGGTGACTGGGGTGGAGCAGGACAGCGACAAAGGGCAGGAAGGTGCTGAGAGTCAGGCCCTTCAGGGTACTCTAAACCCCCGCGTCCAACCATCCATCATCAGACCCTTTTGGGAAGTGTTGTATATAAACAAAGTGCATATATTAAATCATAATTCAGGTATTTTCATTTCAGACACAGAGAATGTCACTGGTGGTTTTGGTCACCACAGGGAGGGTAGTGTGACGCTCAGAGCCGACGTAATCCCAGCCCAAAGCAAAGACTACCAGAAAACCACCATCTCCCCATTGCTTGCCATTTCGATTTGAAGTGCCACAAGCATGACTTTAGGTACCTCTCTCTTAGGAGGCCCTCACTTAACCCATCTGTGAAGTGGGGGAAGAGTGGATGGGACAGGCTGTAAGCCCCAACTCTTATGATAGGTGGTTCTCTACCTTTCTTCCAGGGAGACGAGAAGAAGAAAGAACACCACCTATTCCTCAAACTCCAGATGAACTTTACGGGGGTGGGGGTGGGGCGAGGCCGGGGTGAGGCTTCCAACAGTGAGGGCATTGCGCTCTGCAGAGGGCTGATTCTGGTTCACAGACTTGGTCCCTGTCATGGAGGAGCCCAGGGTTTGAAGAGCAACATGAGAAAAGAAACACATACACAGCCTGAACATGGGAGACGCAGCTCCGAATGTGGCAAGCAAAGGGGTCAGGCCGTGGAGGCACAGAGCAGGGGGAGCCTGGCCCTTTAGGGACTGTTATTTCACTTTTTAAAAAGTGAGAACTCACATTTGCTGAGCACTTAGTAAGTGCCAGGCATGGTTCCAATTGCTTTGCACAAATTAACTCATTTGATTATCTCCTATCAAGTGGGTACTGAATCATAATCCCTATTTTGTGGGGAAATGAAAGAATATCAAGATGAAATAATTTGCTAAAAGTTATACAGTTAGTAATGGGGATGGTCGAGTTTTAAATTAAGGCAATCTGACTTCAGATTACATCATCTTTTTTTTTTTTGAGACAGAGTATTGCTCTGTTCCCGAGGCTGGAGTGCAGTAGCACGACCTCAGCTCACCGCAACCTCCGTCTCCCAGGTTCAAGTGATTCTTCCACCTCAGGCTCCCAAATACGTGGGATCACAGGTGCCCATCATCATGCCCGGCTGATTTTTGTATTTTTAGTGGAGACGGGGTTTCACCATGTCGGCCAGGCTGGTCTCAACCTCCTGACCTCAGGTAATCCGCCTGCCTCAGCCTCCCAAAGGGCTGGGATTACAGGTGTGAGCCACTGCCCCCGGCTGCATCTTCTTAACCACTATAGGCCCTGCCTAAATTTTGGTGAAGCTCTATGAGGTCCCTGGCACCTCTCTGTACAGCTCAGCAACACAGGATTTCCTAGGAAGCAATTGACTAGAATTGCTTAGCACTATGGCTAAGATACTTGGCTACTGTGCATGCATTTTTAAATGCTTCCATATACTACTGACTCCCTTCAACATATTATTTATGATATCTAGCTGTATTAGTCTGTTCTCATGCTGCGAATAAGACGTACCTGAGACTGGGTAACGTATAAAGAAAAAGAGGGTTAGTGGACTCAGTTCCACATGGCTGGGGAGGCCTCACACTCATGGTGGAAGGTGAAGGAGGCACAAGGCCGTGTCCTATATGATGGCAGGCAACAGAGCATGTTCAGGGGAACTGCCTTTTATAAAACCATCAGGTCTAGGGAGATTTATTCATTATCAGGAGAACAGCATGGGAAAAACCTGCCCCCATGATTCAATTACCTCCCACTGGGTCCCTCCTATGACACATGGGATTATGGGAGCTACAATTCAAGATGAGATTTGGGTGGGGACGCAGTCAAACCGTATCACTAGCATACAACAAAGAACACATAGACATGAAAAAGTGGGAAAACATGAGCCAAAATCAAGGACAAAAGCAGTCACTAGAAAGAAATCCTGATATGAGACATATGTTGGAATAAGCATGCAAGGGCTTTACAGCAGCAATTAACACATACTTAAGAATTAAAGGAAAAATTAGATGCAATTGATGAACACATGAAGAATCTCACTATAAAAGTGGAAAGTATAGGAAAAGTACAATTTCTAAAACGAAAAATTCACCAAATGAACTTAACAGCAGATTGAAAACCAAAAAAACAAAAGTGAACTTGAGGCTGGGCACAGTGGCTCATGCCTGTAATCCCAGCACTTTGGGAGGCCGAGGTGGGCGGATCATGAGGTCAGGAGTTTGATACCAGCCTGGCCAATATGGTGAAACCTCATCTCTACTAAAAATACAAAAATTAGCCAGATGTGGTGGCGCATGTCTGTAGTCCCAGCTACTTGGGAGGCTGAGGCAGGAGAATCACTTGAACCCAGGAGGGGAGGTTGCAGTGAGCTGAGATCATACCATTGCACTCCAGCCCAGGTGACAAGAATAAGACTTCATCTCAAAAAAAAGTGACCGTGAAGACAAAATATATAAATTGTTTAATCCAAAGGGTACAGAGAAAAAAGTACTTTTGACTTGAACAGCACAAAACATTGTTGAATGAAATTAAGGAAAACCTAAGTAAATGGAAAGACATCTTATGAACAAGAGACTTAATATTGTTAAGATGGTTATGCTCTCTAAATTTATCCACAGGTCAACACAATTCTTATCAAAATCCTAGCTGGCTTCTTTGTAGAAATTGACCAGCTGGTCCTAAAATTTATATAAAAATTCAAGAGACCTAGAATAGTCAAATCATTGAAAAAAAATTGGGCCGATACTATGGCTCACACCTGTAATCCCAGCACTTTGGGAGGCTGAGGCGGGTGGGTCACAAGGTCAAGAGTTTGAGATCAGCCTGGCCAACATGGTGAAACCCCATCTCTACTAAAAATACAAAAATTAGCCAGGTGTGGTGGCATGCGCCTGTAGTCCCAGCTACTTGGGAGGCTGAGGCAGGAGAATCACTTGAACCTGGGAAGTGGAGGTTGCAGTGAGCCGAGATCACGCCACTGCATTCCAGCCTAGTGACAAAGCAAGACTTCATCTCAAAAACAAAACGAAACAAAACAAAATTGAAGGATTTGCACTTCTTGATTTCAAAACATATTGAAAACCTACAGTAATTAAGGCATTGAGGTACTGGCATAAGGATAGACATATAGGTGAATGGAATAGAATTAAGAATTCAGAAATTTACATTTACAGTGAACAGAGTTTCAAGAAGGCTGCCAACACAATCCAATGGAAAAATAATTGTCTTTTCAACAATTAATGCTGGGACACATGCCAAAAATAAATAAATAAAGTTGGATACCACACACAAAATTAACCCAAATGTATCAAATGTAAAAGCTAGAACTGTAAAAATATTAAAAGAAAATATTAATCAATCTTTGTGACCTTGTATTAGGCAAGCTTTTTTAGGTAAGGTAAAAAAGCACACAAACAGCAACAACAAATCAGTTGGACTTCATCAAAACTAAAATCTATTGGGCTTCGAGGGACATCATCAGGAAAGTGAAAAGTTAACCCACAGAATGGGAGAAAATATTTGCCAATCATACATGTGATAAGGAAATTATATCTAGAATATATAAAGAACCCTTCCAACTCAAGAAGAAGACATATAGTCCAATTAAAACTGAGCAAATGATTCAAATTGACATTTCTCCAAAGAAGATACACAAATGGACAACAAGCACATTAAAAGATGCCTGGCATCATCAGCCACCAGGAAATACAAATTAAAATCACAATCAGATAGCACTTTATACCTGCTAAGATGGCTATAAATAAGAAGATAATAACACTTAATAACAGTGCTGACAAGGATGTGGAGAAATTAGAACACTCATATACTGCTGGTGGGAATGCAGATACTTTGGAAAACCATGGGGCAGTTCCTCAAAAGATTATGCACAGGGTTACCGTATGATCCAGCGATTCCACTCTTTTGTATATACCCAAGAGAAAGGAGAACAGATGTCCACACAAAAACTTGTACACAAATGTTCACAGCAGCACTTTTCATAATAGCCTGTGTATTACACAACATATGGCTTCCAAGGCCTAAATACACACTACGTGGCTTCTAAGGCCAAGTCATAAAAAGCAATGCAACTGCCACCTGGCTCTCTCAGGGCACATGCTTTTTGGATCCTTAACCACCGTGTTAGAAGTCTGGCTACCTTGAACGCATGTTGGAGAGCATGTGAAGAAGCCACATAGAAATAGAGACGCTGACCTATGACAACACATGGACGTAGGGAGCAGAACAACAGACACTGGGGCCTGTTGGGGGTGGGGTGGGAGGAGGAACAGAATCAGGAAAAGTAGCTAAGGCATGCTGGGCTTAATACCTAGGTGATGGGTTGATAGGTACAGCAAACCACCATGGCGCACATTTACCTATGTAACAAACCTGCACGTCTGACAAGTGTACCACAGAACCAAAAATAGAAATAACCTAAATAATACAGACACTGAAGGGTCCAGCAATTCTAAATCCTAGCTAATGAGTCTTCCTATATCAGGCACCAGATGTGACAAAGAAGATTTGACCTGTACCTAGCCTCAGCCACCAGCTGCCATGTCACAGACACTCAGATAGCTTAGGGAGAGGCCCATTGGCAAAGAACTAAGGTCTCTGGTCAACAGCCAGTGTGGTAGGTTCAAAATGTCCCTCAAAAGTTATCCACATAGTGTTTACCAGGTGACCCACCAAATCGAAAGCTGTTAAAATGATCTTATGTGGCAAAAACTCAGGAGAGATTTGCAGATGTAATTAAATGCAGGATCTTGGGACTGGAGGATTATCTTGTCTTATCCAGTTGGGCTCTAAATTTAATCACATGTATTCTAACAAATGGGAGCAGAGAGAGATTTGACATGCACAGAAGAGAAAACAGTGTGACCACAGAGGCAGAGATGGAAGTGATGCAGCTACAAGACGAGAGTGAAATGCTGGTAGCACCAGGAGCTGGAAGAGGCAGGGAAGAGGTTCTGCCCTAGAGCCTCTGGAGGAAGAACAGTCCTCCTGACACCTTGACTTTAGCCCACTGAAACCAATTTTGAACTTCTGTCTTTCAGAACTGGGGAAGAATAAATTTCTGTCATGTTAAGCCATCAAGTTTGTAGTAATTGTTACAGTGCAATGGGAAACTCATGCATCCAGTGAGAAACAGGCTTGTCAACAACTTCATGAATAAGCTTGAAAGCAGGTCTTCCTACTTCAGATGGCTGGTACCCTGGCTGACACGTGGACTCCAACACCATGAGAGACCCTGAGCCAGAACCACTCAGCTAAGTTGCTTCCAAATAACTGACCAATGGAAACCATGAGCCGCATTAAGCGAATGTAATGGATTTAACACACTACATTTTTTAATGATTTGTTAAGCAGCAATAGATAACTAGAACACCTTCACTACAAGAAATGCTATAGAAATTTATTCAGGCTGAAGGGACTTGGCCTTGATGGAAACATGAATCTATAGAAAGGAATGGAGATCACTGTAGATGCTAAACATACTGGAAATAAAACAAGGATCTCCGCTCTTACTATCTCTATTCAACGTTACATTTGGAGATGCAATAAGGCAAGAATTAAAGGCAAAATGACTGGAAAGGAAGAAGTACAACTTTTTATTAATAGATACCAAAATTTTGAACATATAATCTTAGGGGATCTACCAAAAAAAATGTTGAAAGTAATAAGTAAATTTAGTAAGGTTGCAGGATATATGGTCAATATTTTAAAAATCAGTTGTATTTATACTCACAGCAACTGATTAAAAAATTAAACTTAAAATACAGTTTTGGCTGGGCAAAGCGGCTCGCTCCTGTAATCCTAGCACTTTGGGAGGCCAAGGCAGGTGGATCACCTGAGGTCAGGAGTTTGAGACCAACCTGACCAAGATGGTGAAACCCCATCTCTACTAAAATTACAAAAAATTAGCCGGGCATGGTGGTGGGGACCTGTAATTCCAGCTACTTGGGAGGCTGAGGCAGGAGAATTGCTTGAACCTGGAGGCAGAGGTTGTAGTGAGCCAAGATTGCACCATTGCACTAGAGCCTGAGCAACAAGAGTAAAACTCTGTCTCAAAAAATAAATAAATAAATAACAATAAAAAATAAATTACAGTTTTCATAGCAGCAAAAACATAAAATTTCTAGAAAATTTTTTAAAAATGTGCAAGATATCTACATTGAAAGGTATAAAACATGGTTGAGACAAATCAAAGACCTAAATTGATGGAAATGCATACCATGCTCATGGATCAGATGATTCACCCAATTTGAAATATAGCATCAATTTATTCCCAAATTTCAAATATTTTGTTTTAATAAACTGACAAGATGATTCTACATTTTACATAGAAGTACAAAGGATCTAGTATATTAGTACTCTACTCTCATGTAAAAAATATCCCAAAATGTAGTGGCTTAAAAAAAACAAACACTATCTCACAGTTTCTATGGGTTGGAAATCTAGGCATGGCCTAGCTCTGGCTCAAAGTGTCTCATAGGGTTACTGTCAAACTGTCCTCCAGGGTTGCAGTCTTCATATGAAGGCTCAATTGAGGAGAATGAGCTTCCAAGCTACTCATATGATTGTTGGGAGGCTTCAGTTCTGCAGGTTGCTGTCAATTGCTCTCTGGATGTTGGTCAGAGGTCTCCCTCAGGTTCTTACCATGTGGGTCTGTCTTAGAGTGAGCAAGTAGGAAAATGAAAGACAGCAGTCAAAATGAAAGGTACAGTCTTCTTATAGTCTAATCTCGGAAGTGAAATTCCCTCACTTTTTGTAATTATACACTTTTAGTTATTTTAAAATGTAGAATTAAATTGTTATTGACTACAGAATTATTTTTATAGTCATAAAAATTATATAGAAATAAAAAAAGAAATTCCATCACTTTTGCCATATTCTGTGTTAGAAATGAATCACTAGATCCAGCCGTGTTATAGGGTAGCAGATTACACAAGAACCCAAAGGCAAGAATATTAGAGGGCAAGAATCACTGAGCAGTATCTTAGAGGCTGCCTAGGGCACCTAGCATAAACAAAACAATTTGATGGGGGGAAGCAATTCAGAAGTTAGAGGACCAACACTACCTGATTTCAAGACTTAGTATAAAGCCGTAGTAGTAGGACAGGTCAGTGGCCCCAGCCTGTTCATCTCAGCACTTTGGAAGGCCAAGGTGGGAAGATCGCTTCAAACTAGGAGTTCATGGCCAGCGTGGGCAGTGTAGCAAGACCCCATCTCTACAAAAAAAAAACTTTTTAAAAAGCTATAGAATGAAGACAGCATGGTATTATATAAAGAAAAAAAAAATTGCTCATTGGAAGAAAAATCCAGAAATACGCCGACACAAATGTGGTAAATTTTTGACAAAAGAGCCAAGCAATTTAATGTGGGAAAAAGTAGAACACATAGGAATATACATACACACACACACACATATATATACACACATATATATAATTTAGGTCTTTGATTTGTCTCGACCATGTTTTATACCTTTCAGTGTAGGTATCTTGCACATTTAAAAAAAAATTTCTAGAAGTTTTATGTTTTTGTTGCTATGAAAATATATACACCCATATATATGTATATATATGTACACATATATATATGTGTGTGTGTATATCAATACACACACACACACACACACATATACACACACACACATATATATATATGATCTAGAAATAGCAAAGATTCCTTAGAGAGGGCACAATAGCACTAACCATAGAAGAAAAAAACTAGGTAAATTAGACTTTATTAAATAAAAAAAAACTTGCTCATCAAAAGATACACCTTTGGCCAGGTGTAGTGGCTCACACCTGTAATCCCAGCACTTTGGGAGGCCAAGGCGAGCGGGTCACTTGAGGTCAAGAGTTCAAGACCAGACTGGGCAACATGGTGAAACTCAATCTCTACTAAAAATACAAAACTTAGTTGGGCATGGTGGCACACACCTGTAGTCCCAGCCACTCAGATGGCTGAGGCACAAGAATCTATTGAACCCCAGAGGTGGAGGCTGCAGGGAGCCAAGATTATGCCACTGCACTCTAGCCTGGGTGACAGAGTGAGACCCTGTCTCAAAAAAAACAAAAACAAAACAAAAAAGACACACCATTAAGAAAATGAAGATAAACCACAAATGGGCAAAAAATATTTGCAATACATATATCTCATAAAATATATCCAGAATAATATATAAAGCATGTCTACAAATCAATAATAAAAGGATTAAGGACCCAATTACAAAATGAGCGAAAGATTTGAATAGATACTTTACAAAAGAAGACACGACAATTACCAATATGCACATTGAAAATATGCTCAATATCACTGATCATCAGGGAAATTTAAATAAAAGCACAGGATATCACTATTCACCCCCCAGAAACTAAAAAAAGTAAGAATACCCAGTGTTGACAAAGATGTGGAAACTTCTGGCAGCTTCTTTAAGCACACACCTAACTTCTGGACCAGTAATTCTATTCCTAGGGATTTACCCAAGAAAATAAGAACATATGTCCACAAAAAAACCCTGTACAAGAATTTCATAGCAGCTTTATTCATAAAATCCTCACACTGGCAACAACTCAAATGCCCATTAACAGATTCATGGATAAAAAAATGATAGTATAGCCATACAATGGAATTCTACTTAAACATAAAGAAGCATGAACTACTGAGACACTTGGCAATACAGATCCATCTCACAAACATTTTGACGAGTATAAGGAACCAGACAAGTAACGTTCTGTGTGATTCCATGCATGCGATCCTCAAGAACAGCCAGAGCACTGGCTCTTCAGGACAGTGGTTACTTATGGAAAGTGAGGGTGGAGATTGATTAATTGACCAATCTCCTGCCTTAGCCTCCCGAGTAGCTGGGACTATAGATTTGTGCACCACCACACCCAGCTGACGTCTCTATTCTTATTTCACAGCAGCTTGGGGCCAGTCTGAGTTAGGCCCACATGGTCACAAACTTTACAGTTTCCAAAGCACCTTCCCAGCCCTATTCTAAAGTGTTCCTGACAGGGTCCCTTGCAAGAATTGTCTGGGTAGGAGGCAGCACTGGGGTCCAGGGGTCTCTCACAGGACCCAGTGTGAGATAGGATTTTTTTCTACCACCACTGGCCCTAGATGAAACTGCTTTTGCAGGGATGAAGAGGTAAGTAGTGAGTTCCCCTTCCCTGGAGGTAATCAAGTCAGAGTAGATTGATAATACGTGAATGTTGTAACACAGTAGGTTGGACTCAGTGACCTAAAAAAACCTGCTTGCCTATGGCTCTGTCATTCCCGGGCTTGACTGGGGATAATGAGCTAGCTTTGGGCCCAGGTCCTGACTCCAGGTCAGCTCCAGCTCTGCTGCCCCTGCCTAAAAACTGTGCAGCTCCTGCAAGGACCGGAGCTGGCTTGGGCTGACTTGCATCCAGAAGTTATCCAGATCTGTACTCAGAAGTCTGGGACGATGATTGGTTTGCCCCCGGGACTCACACTCCCCACGGACGTGCCCTACCCTTTGATCTTGGGCCCTTGACACCAGCACCTTGATTTTCTGTGGCTTTTACCTGACTGGCCCAATCTGCCCCATTCCCACTGGCTTGTTAGTTTCTTGAACACTACAAGCTGCATCCCACCTCAGGGCTTTTGTACAAGCTGTGCCCATTTCCTAGAAAGTTCTTCCCCTAACCAACTCCTACTTCTGCTTCAGGTCTCGGTTTAAACGTTGCTTTACCAGGAAAGCCTGCACCGACCCTCAAGACCCCCCAAGTCAGATCTTCGTTATATTTCCTCTATTTTTTTTAAATTACCAAGAATTTTAAAAAATATTTTTATTGTGGGAGAATACATATAACATAACATTTTCCATTTGAAATATTTTAAGTGTGTAATTCAGTGGCATTGATTATATTCCCTCTATGATTTTTTTTTTTTTTCTGTCACCAGGCTGGAGTGCAGTGGCGCAATCTCGGCTCACTGCAACCTCCGCCTCCTGAGTTCAAGCAATTCTTCTGCCTCAGCCTCCCGAGTAGCTGGGACTACAGGTGCGTGGCACCACGCCCAGCTCATTTTTGTATTTTTAGTGGAGACGGGATTTCTCCATGTTGGCCAGGTTGGTCTCAATCTCTTGACCTCGTGATCTGCCCACCTCAGCCTCCCAAAGTGCTGGGATTAAGGCGTGAGCCACCGCGCCCGGCCTATTCTGTTTTTTCAGTCATTCATGGCACCTAGCACAATTCCAGTTAAATTATATAATTATTTGTTAATGTGTATTCCCTGCGAGCATGCAAACTTCTTAAGGAGTTTTTGTTATTGTTTTCTGTTATATTCTTCAGTGCTTAGCACAGTGCCTGATTATTCTGCAATGAATAATTTTGAATAAATGAATGCATTCTTAACAAAAACAGAGAAAAACAAGAAAGAAACCAGAACATGAAACAATAACTATTTTTCTATATCATGGGAAGTGGGCAGCAGGAGTGGGAAGAATTTCAGCACTAGGAAGCCCAGATAGTCCATGTCCTTATTTTATTTTTGAGAGAGAGTTTCGCTCTTGTCGCCCAGGCTGCAGTGAGGTGGCGTGATCTCAGCTCACCGCAACCTCTGCCTCCCACGTTCGAGTGATTCTCCTGCCTCAGCCTCCTGAGTAGCTGGGATTACAGGCGCCCACCACTGCGCCTGGCTAATTTTTCTATTTTTAGTAGAGGCAGGGTTTCACCGTGTTGGCCAGGCTGGTCTCAAACTCCAGACCTCAGGATATCCACCTGCCTCGGCCTCCCAAAGTGCTGGAATTACAGGCATGAGCCACCACGCCCAGCTAATTTTGTATTTTTAGTAGAGATGGGGCTTCTCCATGTTGGTCAGGCTGGTCTTGAACTCCTGACCTCAGGTGATTCACCTGCCTCGGCCTCCCAAAGTGCTGAGATTAAAGGCGTGAGCCACCACGCCCAGCGAAGTCCTCTCAGTGACATTCACTCTCCTAGGCTAGCATACCCCAGAGAGGTGGAGCGCCCTCTGTCGTTCTGGGAAAGCTTGGTCAGTAAGAACAGCCTCGCTCATGGGGCCCGTGGCAGCCTCCTGTGACCGTCCCACGTTCCTGGCTCTAGGGGGCTCCTCCTTTCTGCACCCAGTCTTTGGGTAGGCAGTGCTGGGAGAAGCAGCTAGGAACCCAGTGAGTGTGGTCAGTTCAGAGCCTACCATCCCTCCCTGGGCCAGACGGGACACTTAGTCCAGCCTGTACTCACTGCTGCTAGAATCACAAACCCAAAGCCAGGCTGTCTCCAGGCTGCTGCTGCTGGCACCCCTCTCAGGGCTCCCATCTGCCTCCTCCTTTGGGCCTGGCTGCCCTTAGTCTGGCCACATCAGCCTCTACTAGGCCCAGGAGTTAGCCTGGCCCCAACCTGACCAGT
This sequence comes from Sapajus apella, assembly GCF_009761245.1. Lineage (NCBI taxonomy): Eukaryota > Metazoa > Chordata > Mammalia > Primates > Cebidae > Sapajus > Sapajus apella. Next base: position 241,253 of record NW_022437154.1, read on the forward strand.
CTGATGGCCACCCGTAACATCTCCACAACCACACCTTTGGTCAGCACGGTGCCCTGCTTGCCATCTGGGCATCTACAGCCTTTCAAACCAGATGGACTGTCCTCTTCTTAGATTCCTTCCAAGCCCTTCTTCCACATGGGCTTCTTTAGGCTCAGGGAGACCGGTGTCTCCACAGGACAGAGGGATCCCCAGGGACAGGCCCCAGGCCCTGGGCAGGCTCAGGGGGTGTCCCTGATGGAGGGCATGGTCTACAGCCACAGCCTCAAGGGCACAGAACACAAGCTGCCAGAGCAGGGCCAATGTCAGCTCAGTTCCCGTGGGCTCTGCTTCTCCTGGCCCTGGCCTGGCTGCCTGCTCTGGACAGCTGCCCCAAACACTCAGCCCCAGTCCTACAACTGGTGTGGTCAGGCCAGGGTGCAAGCCCTCCTCGGGCTCTCAGGCTCCCCTTTCCTCCACCTCCTGCCTTCCCCTCTGCAACAGTGGGAAGGGGTGGGGGAGGATAAGCCCCTCTCAGGCTATGGAGGAACGCAGGCCTGCCTTTCCCCAGGAGCAGCCACCGTGGCTACAAGTTCAGGGCAGAGAGTCTGAGACAGAGCCTTTCTGATGTGGTCTGGTTGTGTCCCCACCCAAATCTCATCTTGAAGTCTCACATGTTGTGAGAGAGAGCAGGTGGGAGGTAATTGGATCATGGGGCCCATCTTTCCCATGCAGTTCTCATGATAGTGAGTCGCACGAGAGCTGGTGGTTATTACAAGGGGGAGTTTATCTGCTCAAGCTGTCTTGTCTTGTCTGCTGCCATGTGAGATGTGCCTTTCATCTTCTGCCATAATTGTGAGGCCACCCCAGCCACATGAAACTGTAAGTCCAATAAACCTTTCTTTTGTAACTGCCCAGTCTGGGGTATGTGTTTATCAGCAGCGGGAAAAAGGACTAATACACCTTCCCTCCTGGAGTTGGCCTGGAGGAGCCGGGAATCAGGAAGGGGCATCACAGTGCTGGCAACGACCACCACCTTATTTATTTATTTATTTTTTGAAACAGGTCTTGCTGTGTCACCCAGGTAGAGTGCAGTGGCACCATCGTGGCTTGACCTCCGGGCTCAATTGACTCTCCCACATCAGCCTTCTGAGTAGCTGGGACTGCAGGTACACACCACTATGTCCAGCTAATTTTCTCTGTTTTTTTTTTAAGCAAATTTTTGTATTTTTTTGCAGAGACAGTGTTTCGCCATATTGCCCAGGCTGGTCTCGAACTCCTGGGCTTAAACAATCCACCCACTGTGTCCTCCTAAAGTGCTAGGATTACAGGTGTGAGCCACTGTGCCCAGCCTATTTATTGTTTTCTTTCTTTTTTTTTTTTTTTATACAGAGACGGAGTTTCACTCTTGTTACCCAGGCTGGAGTGAAATGGCGCAATCTTGGCTCACCGCAACCTCCACCTCCTGGGTTCAGGCAGTTCTCCTGCCTCAGCCTCCTGAGTAGCTGGGATTACAGGCATGCGTCACCATGCCCAGCTAATTTTTTGTATTTTTAGTAGAGACGGGGTTTCACCATGTTGACCAGGATGGTCTCGATCTCTTGACCTCGTGATCCACCCACCTCGGCCTCCCAAAGTGCTGGGATTATAGGCGTGAGCCACCGCGCCCGGCCTCCCCAGACTCTTTTATGCTTTCAGAAGGGAGTCCTTCCCTGTACAAGCCTGGGGCTCTGCAAGTTTGCCTACTTTCCTTCAGCGATATCTGCAAAACAAGCCCGGGCCTCTGTGAGCCTTGCAGGGCACACAGGACCCTCTGCCACCCCTTTTCACCCTAGGCCTGAGACATGGACGTCAAAACCACCGGGCTCCTGAGCCCCACTTGGCGCCTCACACAGGGAGCAGAAGACCCTGAATGCAGCAGACCTTGACTTTGTTTTCAAGGCCTCCCCTGGCCCTGGCTGTTACGCCTGTCTACCCCTGCTCTGGACACATTTCCCTTTTTGTTTGTTATGTTTTTTGAGATGGAGTTTTGCTCCGTTGCCCAGGCTGGAGTCCAGTGGCATGATCTCGGCTCACTGCAACCTCCACGTCCCGGGTTGAAGCGATTCTCCTGCCTCAGCCTCCCGAGTAGCTGGGATTACAGGCATGCCACCATACCTGGCTACTTTTTGTATTTTTAGTAGAGACAGGATTTCACCGTGTTGGCCAGGCTGGTCTCAAACTCCTGACCTCTGGTGATCTGCCCGACTCAGCCTCCCGAGGTGCTGGGATTACAGGCATGAGCCACCGCGCCCGGCCTCTGGACACATTTTGATGTGCTTCTCTGAGCATCTCACCTGGCCTTCCTGCTCTCTAAGCCCACAAGCCCCAGGGAGGTGAGGAGGTGGCAGGACACCAGGGCCCAGAGGCGATCCTGAATCTGCCCTTGGGCGTGGAAGTCAGTCCAGCTTTCCTCCAGGGGCCCTTGACTCTCTCTGCGTCTGACCCATGCCCAGGGAGGGGTTGGCCCCGACGCTCTTGGAGGCTTTGCAGGGAGGAGTCCCTGCTTCTGAGAGGACAGGAGTCCACTCTGGCTTAGCAGGGTTCTCTGGAGACCCAGGGCAGGGCCCATCTGCCAGCCCCCCTGCATCTCTGAGGTACAACATCTGCTCCCCTCTATCTTCCTTCCCCAAAACCTCCCATCAGGACAGTGGCCAGTCTTGGTAGCTCAGACACTGGCAATTCCTCCCCATTACTGCAGAGGGCTTGGACCCTGGCATTTCACCCCTGTCTTCCCGCTAACCTTCTGTGTTCCCACCATCCAGACCTCTCCCATCCCCGAACTCCGTCTTGCTTTGCTAGGTCATTCTGTCCGCCCGCTGCCCTTGTCTCCACTCTGACTGTCAAGGTCCATCTCAGGCGCCCCCAGTTAGAAGCCACTCTCTCTCTGCCCCTTCGCCCGCGCCCCTCCTGGACACAAATCACAGATGTCGAGGTCCTGGAGTTCTGTGTGTGTGTGTCTGTGTGTGTATGTACGTCTGTGTGTGTGTGTGTGTGTGTGTATGTGTCTGTGTGTGTATGTACGCCTGTGTGTCTGTGTCTGTGTGTATGTACGTCTGTGTGTGTGTGTGTATGTGTCTGTGTGTGTACGTACGTTTGTGTGTCTGTGTCTGTGTGTGTATCTGTGTGTGTGTCTGTGTATGTGCGTCTGTGTGTGTGTGTCTGTGTGAATGTATGTCTGTGTGTGTGTGTGTATGCCTGTGTGTCTGTGTATGTACGTCTGTGTGTCTGTGTCTGTGTGTGTGTCTGTGTATGTGCATCTGTGTGTATGTGTCTGTGTGTTTGTGTGTCTGTGTGTGTGTGTCTGTGTGTGTACGTGTGTGTGTGTGTGTGTGTGTGTGTGTGTGTGTGTCTGTGTGTGTGTGTGTGTGTGTGTGTGTGTGTGTGTGTGTGTGTGTGTGTGTGTGTGTGTGTGTGTGTGTGTGTGTGTGTGTGTGTGTGTGTGTGTGTGTGTGTGTGTGTGTGTGTGTGTGTCTGTGTGTGTGTGT